>NC_073691.1:189220600-189268300 GCF_029784155.1 Uranotaenia lowii | reverse complement strand
GAGCTTGTTTTTTTTTAAAAAGTGTTTTATAATTTAATATTATGGTTAAGGTTTATTCATCGCAATTTACTTTCAATAACAAACAACCAACATCAATGCAATGCTAAACGATATCGAGCATACGACATCGAGCTCTGGAAGTATACAATTGATTTAATTTTAATAAATAACTCGTTTTCTGCGTCTACTAGTACAAACACAACTTGTTTAAGTTTCCCTTCCAAACCACAATAAACATATTCAATCGCAACATTGTTGACATGCGCTATTTGTTGATTCATTTGAATTTTA
Organism: Uranotaenia lowii; assembly: GCF_029784155.1. Lineage (NCBI taxonomy): Eukaryota > Metazoa > Arthropoda > Insecta > Diptera > Culicidae > Uranotaenia > Uranotaenia lowii. The sequence continues at coordinate 189,268,009 of NC_073691.1, read as the reverse complement.
TGTGATCGGTCAAGTGAGCGGAGAAGTTATTGAACGTCCAGTAGAATTGAAGTGCCAGTCACTTAAATTCTTACTTTAAAGTGAATCTTCAAGTCAGGGCCGTAGGAAGAACCGGCTCATGGGGGGGGGTTTTGATGACAAATTTTCCCAATAACATTTTTGCTTAAACAATGCCTACACAAGTGAAAAATTGTATAGGTACTTATTGCAAATTATTTAGATTAAAGTTATTTTGCATTAAAAGTTGTTTATTTTTGAAAATTAGTCCTAGGAGAAGTCAATTTTGTTCATGAAGCTTTCAAAAATATGGGTACTTGTGAAATAGCTCAGTTGGTAAATCAGTTGCCTCCTGAGCTGATATCCGTGAGTTCGAGCCCAAGAGTAAACATCGATCACAGTTGTTCCAGATAGGTTTTTCAATATCTGGTGCGCCAACTGCATCGAGAATCGAAACAAAAAAAAAGGATTTTGAACCTTTATTCAGAATTTTTCTGAACCAATTCTGCTAATTCTTCTGAACCAGAAGCATAACTATTTTAAGCATTGGGTGAAAATGTATCAAATATTCAGAAATAAAAGTAAAAAATAAGGTTTGCGGTTCAAATAAGGTTTTTTTACTACTCTTGTAAACTCGATTAAAATTTAAGACTTAGTTAGAACCTTTGATTTTGAAGAATCTGCAATATATACAAATTTTGTAAATAAAATTTACAGCTGCATTTTTACATAAGGATAAAAATAAGTTCAAAAATTATCATTTAAAATTTAAATCCTGTAATTATTGTAATTGTTTGTGTTTCTAATCTGACTTTGATGACTTTAAAATTTTAATTTTTAATCTAGAATCAATGTTATGAAACTCCGTTCTCCTTCAATTTGAATGCCTGATGAAAATTTAACATCGATGTTTTAATATTAATCATAAAACTTAAATTTGAGCTTAATCTGAATACAAACCTTGAAATTTAGTTTCAAGTCTGAATTCTGCATTTTGAATCCAAATTCTAAGCCTGAATCTAAATTTCGGATAAGAAATCCTATCAGCTTGAAAACAAAAAGCAAAATTTGTATCAGAACCCATGACCAGAAATCTTTTATTTGAATTTGAATTTATGGTTTTCAATATGATTTTTTTTTTCAATTATTTATTCGTAGTTGAACTTGAAAATTTTTAATAAAATTGTGAATGACGAAATTTTTACATATTTTTTAATTTCTGGACCCATGAAACTTTCTTATGATTCAACTCTGCACATGAATTGAGAATAAAAATTTCAGCTCCAAATCTTAAAAGTCGTTTGATGTTCAAATATTTTTATCATATTGCGAAATTCAGAATTTTGAGTATGGACAATTCATCACATTTTAGATTGAAATGCAACACTTATGTTGGATAAAGTATCCGGGCTTGGCAAATCCGTCCAATATGCAGGCAAATTTCGGAAATTATTCCTCTAAAATACAGAAGGAAAACAAACGGAATACTGTTTTTATTTTTTTCGAAACACATCAGGCGATTCAGAATCATTATAAAAATCAGGCATGGAAAAAATAGTTTATGTTTTTTTAATAAAATTTGATTAAAAAAATTATTTGGAGACAAAATACATGACTCTAAGGACTCAATTGAAATTTTCGTATAATTTTGCTAATGTAGTGAAAAAATCTGGTTCAAATCCGTACAATCTGGTGAGTTGGTCTAACTTTATTGGTATTAAATATTTGGGACTCAATTACTATCAACAAGTGAGCAATTTTTTGAACAACTGTTGTAAAATTGTGGTCCTGGAATGAGATTTCGAGGTTTTGGATTGTTACACTATTGTTACTCTTGAATAATTTACGTAGTTCATCAAAATTTGATTAGAAAATTCAAATTTTATGTTAAGGACAAAATTTCATTTGGCATCTTCGGACTTTCATGGGGGGGGTTTAACCCCCAAAACCCCCCCCGTTCCTACGGCCATGCTTCAAGTGCATTTAAAGTGTGATTTTGAATTCAGTGTACTTTTTATGTATTACTTCGGGAAGCACACACAGTGATGTCAATTGAATTTATTGTTTTCAATGTGAAAAGTCACACCCTTGAACAGCTAATAACTAATAAGATAAGAAGTAACGGTTTTCGAGAAAGTTGTTCAGCGAAAAATGTTCTTCAAAGAATTTATGAATTGGCATAAAAACCATAAACAGCTCGTTTCCACAGAAGAAACAAAATAGATGTTGATTTTTCAGTACAAAATATTCAATATTCCCATACAAACCTAAAAATTCAAATTTACTCATGTAAACTGTAAACTTAACAATTCTGCCAAATATCATGGATGTGTTTTGAACCAAAATTATAAAATATAAATAAATAAAAAGGCTTAAATATATCCTGATTCAGAGCTCGTCTAGAGACAGTCGTTGAGAAAGAAAGAGGACACACCGAGTTTATGTTTCTCAATATGTTTATCTACATGCCTGAATGATAAAAAGAAATTTAAATCATGTCAATGTCAAGAAAAGTGTTTTCGATCCTCGATGACAAATTTTAGTATTTTTTATGGATCATACTGTATTGCAGGTCTGTCAACATGTCTTGGGAACATGAATTTCGATTCGATGTTTACATCAATCCAACATAGTTTTTTTCTCTTCAAAATTATGTAATTCGAAAAAACTTAATATGCGAAAACGGGAAAAATGTAGAACTACTGACCGCCTCTCTAAACCCCATCTGGATTTCCCAGAGTGATCAATCAACTTTATGTATTGCAATATTGATCTTGGCTTTATGATCCAGAACGAAGTCTCAAAAACAATAATGAGATCTATGAGGCACAAGGATTTTTTAAATTCCAGTAAAAACAATATTTTAAATGTCAGAATGTTTAGCATTCACTGGAAAAGAGGCACACTTCGTTCTCCTGGCTGCACCAATCTGTCCCAGCCCAGTTTCCAAGAAAATGGTAGTACGGATCATGATGAATCTAGTATGGTTATCTCACAAGCCAAATCGCACATTCAGCCATATTGAAAAAAAAAATTGACAGCTGGCTGAAGTGTTGACGAAAAAGGGGGTCCAGGAATGCCAGGTTTTAGAGATCAAAAATTAGAGAAATTTGGAAAAAAGTCTATGTACGTCTGTGCACAAGCTTATCGTAGACCAAAGATCAAATGTTTTAAAACCAAATTGAGTTTTAGTTTGTTTTATTTTATTGTATTTAAATTCGACTTCCGGAAACAAAGAAATGATGCTGTAAAATTTCTGCTGCGTTTCGCCCACCATCAACCATCCAACTCTCATATACTTTTTGCCAAAGTGAGACCACCATACTAGATTCAACATGGTACGGATTACGCACGCTCATATTTTTATTTTACCATAAATGATTATTTTTCATTCTTTTTATGGTATTTTTAGTAGATCTGCTAAAATTGTTATTTTTCAAACGTTATGAATTGTTTAATTTCAACCATTTTCCGAGTTTATGAAGAAAATTTTGATAATGGTTGAAATTCAACAAAAAAAAAATGACTGAAAAAACAGGAGCCATGTTTGAAAGTGTTTGTTTTCTTTGTGGTTCCCCGTTGGACCTAATTTTTAAAAATCACCTGAATTACTTGTTATACAAACTGTCCTGATAATACCTGTTCATTCAATTAAAAGAAATGGTGTTCAGATTGATCGTCAACGTCACTCTCTTATAAATTCAATTTTCAGCCGAGAGTTGTGAAGCAACCATGGGTTATCTAGGGTCGGAAGGCGCAGCAATTCCGCCGATATTATAACAGCTGCCTTCACGTCTTTGGGTAAGTACACCATTTAGGAGATCTGTGTTGATTGTTCCGAGTTTAATAATCATGGAAAAAAGTTACAGAATGTTCCGGAACTCCTACATTCGCATCATCAGGAGGTTCCATAAATATGCTTTAAAGAAAAACTGGCACTAAAATCACAGCAGAGTGGAAAGCTGAACATCCGTAGCAGTGACCGACGCCATCATTCCTTACGCCGGCTGAACTTTCTTCCGCTAAAGCAACAAAGTAGTGCCAGTTGAGCAATTTTAATAACTATTATACATAAAATTTAATATTAAACTCATGGAATTTCGATTTATTGAATGAAATTCAAGTCAATTCATATTGAAAAACAAATATTTCCTTTTGGTTTCGACCCATTTTTACTTTTTCGACCATGCTTGAAAAATAATCATTATCCAAGTTCTCTCCAAGTTTAATGTGGCCCAGCGTGCGGAATCAGAGCTCTACGAGAAGATGTTTGGCAAGTCATGTCACGTGACTCGCATTAACTTTGTTTCTGCGTAGTTGCAATCTTTGATGATCATTTTCAATAACGGAAAGAATCTGTTTGCATCTTTCTACAAAATTCCTGAGATCCCACAAAGTGATTAAAAAAAACCCAGTAGAACAGCCAAAAGTTCCCACACGTACGAAGATTGTGAGTTTTCCTGGAACGTCACTCCCGAAAATTCGGCAAAAAGTTGAGATCTGTGAGAAAATATTCAGCAAAACGTGATCCGGAAAAAACCCTTCAACGTAAGCCCGGGATACGATCATCCACTTCCGTCGTTGTATCCGAGGTCTTAGTCTCTCTCTCGCTCTCTTCCATAAATGCCAATCCACACGCTTCGAAACAAGCGCCCCATCAAAATATAAACAGTGGAGAATTTATGATCCGTCACATCCTGAAAGTGATACTTTGTGTTTTTCTATGTGTTGGTAGTTAATTATAAATGAATTTAGAGTGGAATCTACGGTCTACGAGAATGCTTTTTTTTGCTGTTGTGGACTCGATTGCTGGTTTTTAATCGTTGTTCTAATCTGAGATTGAAACTAACTAAATAACCCCTTGCGGCAGCGCCAGTGGCGGAGCACCCAAAAAGAGGGAAGTGTGCTTGAGGAGCGAGCGGAAGTTTCCTTTTCTGTTGGTTGTGTTTGTGTGTTGTAAGCGACTCCATGTAAGAGAAAGAGAGGTAACTCGACAGCCCCTCGATTTCGTCGAAGAGTCGCCCGAGCAGGGAAGAAGAATGGCTTCTGGCAATGTGTATAGTTTGCCCTGCTGTTGCTTGCTGCTGCCTCTGGTTGGTTGATTTGCATGCGCAATTTAGCCAATTAATTAAAACTGATGTAAACAATGTGCAATTAGTAGCGGGTAATCTAACATGATAAATAGCATTTAGTCCGTTCCCGGACGATGTTCTTGCCATTTTTTTTTTCTTAGTTGTTCGTTGCTGTTATTTTTCTTCATTCGTTTGCTTTCGCAATTTGTCTTCGATCTCTTGCTCCTACAACAGGGCGTTTCGTGCCGTTTTGAGTTTTTAAAACAAGAGCTTTTTTTTATTTGATGAAAAGTCGGCTCTTCATGGCTCAGAAACGAGTGGACGAGGATCGCCATTGCAAAAAAAAAAAACGAAAAACAGAATCGTGAACCAGCCAAGTGTGTGGATTGTTTGTTGCAAAAATTATTGGTACTTGACATGTAGGTACGTACGTACCGTATGAGGTACATACAGAGGTGGTGAGATAGGCACTATGCAATCGTAGTGGTAATGTTTTTTTCTCGTAAACATTGTAACCATGGCAAAAGGTGACGTCACTACCGACGCGAAAAATCAACGAAGTCGGCTGCTTGTTATTTTGGTAACAAAACAAACAAACTGGGAAAACGATCTTTTCACATTCGATTCGGTTTCGAAACTTCAAACTTTATTTGGTGCGGGTCGCTGAAACTATACCATGGATCCATCATATTTGGGAACGAAACTTTCGCTCTCGGTAGAAGTGCTATTGCCAACGAAACCATCGCACGGGGACGAAATGTCAACTTACGATTATCAGCATCCCCTTTTTACGCTAGGACAGTATCAGTGTGCGCGTAGCCACAACTTCCCAGATCGAGGCAGACCTTAATTTAGTACACCGAAATCCGATGTAGATCTTTCAGACTGTTAGTATCAGGTACGTGAACGGTTCATGTATAATTTTGAAACTGAAAATTTATGTTTTAATTTTGCACGTTTTACAGGGTCCAGCCTGATCCTTTCTAGGGCGATGCAGCCATCTTTGACCGGAGGTAAATGTGATGGATGCAATTTTGGCTGAGAAAATCCTCCCCTGTAGGAGATATGAAAAAAGGAGGAAAACTTTGAAATTTCCGGGGATTTTTTATGACACTCTTCGTGCATGGTGCACGCAATTCGTTTCTAGGTTGGCTTCCAATGATTTAATCGATCTAAAGCAGGCATGTCAAACTCGTTTAGGTGTGCGGGCCGCATTAAAAATTTTCTATGACGTAGAGGGCCGCAGCCAAAATCAGTTAAATCGGTACATTGGGCTTTAGTTTTTTTGTAGTAATATTTTACATAAAAATCAGTGGTGTTTTTTTGTGACAATTTAAGACGGGGCTACGCGGGCCGCATTAAAAGAGGCCGCGGGCCGCATGCGGCCCGCGAACCCCCAGTTTGACATGCCTGATCTAAAGGCAACAATTTATTTCCTGCTCTCGGAAAGGAATGGTGTCGGTATCGGAACATTTATCGGGAAAAATAATATGGTCAAAGCTAAACGATGTCAGTTGATAAGGTTCACAAACAGTTATTGAATAAAGTGAAGAAATAGAAATTACTTAAAAACAAATTTTTAAATCCGAAAAATCATTCATAGTACAACATACACAGTACACAAATCCTCACATTAAGACTATGACTGTGTCTTTAAAGAACTGTAAAAACTTATGTATGAGAACACTTTTCTATAAACAGTTTACTTAGGTTCATAGAACGCCAATTGAAAAAGTAAATAGTAAGTATCGAACTATAATATCTAAAGCCTAAATTAACGATTGATTTGCTTTCTGATGACTTGCCTTTGAAATCTGTTAGAAGACTTTAACGGAAAAAAGTTTAGTATATTACCAAGAACAGTCATCTTAACGCTTCATTATGTCTTCAGTTAAAGTTAACTTCAATCATCACAAATTGTTTCATTTTTATTTATATTCAAGTATTCAATTGATTTAGAAATCATATCAGGGCCGTGGGAAGAATGGTTATAATCTTAAATAAGAAAAACTACTGTTGAACTTTTATTAATTTTCACAATATGTACAAAATATACATTTCATCACATTTTGTTCAAACACCAACTTGTTCCTTCGTGGCAAAACTCAGCTGAATTAGCAATTGAACTTTCGATGTAGGCTTAGAGCGATAGGCTGTACTTTGGAAGCTTACTCTCCAACATCTTCTCTGTCGAGTGCCTGCCGGAGCTGGTACACGATCTATAGATTTTGATGAATTCGGTTCGGCTGAGCTGGTCAGAACCGGACCAGACCGGATTTTCTAACGTAGATCCACGGATACTTCGAGATATTCTCTTCATCAGCTTCCAGATACTCCCTCTGAACGAATACCTCGGTTGGCATAAATGTCGGCGGTCCTTGCAGGTTTCGATAATCCAATCAGAACGTCCATTCCTATTCAATTTTCCACCGGAAGTACCAGTGCTGGTTGCGAAGTCGTTTTGCGTGGGTACACTAACTGTTCGGCAATGTTCGACTTCATTATCCGGTACCAGACAAGGAATGGGATAAAACTACAAATCAAAATACAATTATGAATTTTAATATGTTTAATATGAAAGCAGCCTTTGAAGAAAAAAAACTCAGCTCCGAGTCGGAATCTGCCGGTGTACAAAAATACGGGACGTCGGTAAAAAAACTGAAAGCATATTGTCTAGTTGTGACCGTTAGAACACAGTTCTCATTCAGGAAATTCACTTTAGTATCGTATCCGTTGATCTTTTTTCTGGTTAAAGTGACTGCTTAAGGCTGACTGCACATTTTTCTTCAATCACTTATAGCGAACCGATTAACTAACGATCAAAAAACACGAAGAATTTTGACCAGTAAAGGCACAGATTTTGAGACTGTTGAAAATTTTCATAACAATCCGCCAACTGCTGTTACCTAGGAAATATTCACACCGTCAGTAGTGACGTAGGCTTTGTTTGTGTTTTCATGGTGATCTGCGCCACCTTTCTACAAATTTATACAGGTTGCGTACGTACATGTAAGTATGTACTAGAGGCCATTGTAATCTGCATTGAAATCAACGGCCATGTACCGAGCTAAGCGGGTAAGTTTGTCAAGTCAGCCATCGCTATCCTTTTTGTTACTGTAAAAATGAGTTTGGAATTAATCCGGCATTCAAGTTTAACCCTACGAAGCTGTTCGCAAAATATTCGTTTCGGGATATACTTTACCAAGTTATTTGTAGTGCGCATCAACTTTTCGATCAAAGTTCATATAGTAAATTGTTTAAGGAGTCCTAGATGATCTAAAAGTGTGCTTATTCATTCTAATTTTCACTATACATGAAGTGAAGATGATTGATTCCATAAGCTAGGGAATATTGGAGGTTTTATCAAGCGATGCGAAAGCTTGTTAATGCCGGTCTGGCATAGAATCTTATGCCGATAATTCCACCTATAAGGAAGGTCGTTGTTGAAATAGAGCCTAATTTATGAGTGTATCATTTGATAGTCTTTCAAAAATAAACTTATTTTATCCTAAGACTATTGCACAAATTTGCATAAACAAATCCAAGATTTCCAGTTCTAGATTATTATGGAGAAAATGAAAAGTAATAGAATAAGAACAAATCATAGAGTTTCGTGAGACTCATATTTCTCAAAAATCAAATAGGAACCGGACCAGTCTATAACGAGTTTAAGGCATGTTTCTCAAGTTTTGCAAGAATTGAAAGCATTTTGAAAACAAACAACTCAAACTCCGAAACATATCAGAGCAAAATTGGAACTGTCTCATCGGCTCATGAGAACAAAATAAGACGATCTGTTTTTCTTTTGCCATTTCTGCCATTCTTATCATTTTTAAAATTTTTAAAATTTTTGTAATTTTTGTCATTTTTGTCATTTTTGTCATTTTTGTCATTTTTGTCATTTTTGTCATTTTTGTCATTTTTGTCATTTTTGTCATTTTTGTCATTTTTGTCATTTTTGTCATTTTTGTCATTTTTGTCATTTTTGTCATTTTTGTCATTTTTGTCATTTTTGTCATTTTTGTCATTTTTGTCATTTTTGTCATTTTTGTCATTTTTGTCATTTTTGTCATTTTTGTCATTTTTGTTATTTTTGTCATTTTTGTCATTTTTGTCATTTTTGTCATTTTTGTCATTTTTGTCATTTTTGTCATTTTTGTCATTTTTGTCATTTTTGTCATTTTTGTCATTTTTGTCATTTTTGTCATTTTTGTCATTTTTGTCATTTTTGTCATTTTTGTCATTTTTGTCATTTTTGTCATTTTTGTCATTTTTGTCATTTTTGTCATTTTTGTCATTTTTGTCATTTTTGTCATTTTTGTCATTTTTGTCATTTTTGTCATTTTTGTCATTTTTGTCATTTTTGTCATTTTTGTCATTTTTGTCATTTTTGTCATTTTTGTCATTTTTGTCATTTTTGTCATTTTTGTCATTTTTGTCATTTTTGTCATTTTTGTCATTTTTGTCATTTTTGTCATTTTTGTCATTTTTGTCATTTTTGTCATTTTTGTCATTTTTGTCATTTTTGTCATTTTTGTCATTTTTGTCATTTTTGTCATTTTTGTCATTTTTGTCATTTTTGTCATTTTTGTCATTTTTGTCATTTTTGTCATTTTTGTCATTTTTGTCATTTTTGTCATTTTTGTCATTTTTGTCATTTTTGTCATTTTTGTCATTTTTGTCATTTTTGTCATTTTTGTCATTTTTGTCATTTTTGTCATTTTTGTCATTTTTGTCATTTTTGTCATTTTTGTCATTTTTGTCATTTTTGTCATTTTTGTCATTTTTGTCATTTTTGTCATTTTTGTCATTTTTGTCATTTTTGTCATTTTTGTCATTTTTGTCATTTTTGTCATTTTTGTCATTTTTGTCATTTTTGTCATTTTTGTCATTTTTGTCATTTTTGTCATTTTTGTCATTTTTGTCATTTTTGTCATTTTTGTCATTTTTGTCATTTTTGTCATTTTTGTCATTTTTGTCATTTTTGTCATTTTTGTCATTTTTGTCATTTTTGTCATTTTTGTCATTTTTGTCATTTTTGTCATTTTTGTCATTTTTGTCATTTTTGTCATTTTTGTCATTTTTGTCATTTTTGTCATTTTTGTCATTTTTGTCATTTTTGTCATTTTTGTCATTTTTGTCATTTTTGTCATTTTTGTCATTTTTGTCATTTTTGTCATTTTTGTCATTTTTGTCATTTTTGTCATTTTTGTCATTTTTGTCATTTTTGTCATTTTTGTCATTTTTGTCATTTTTGTCATTTTTGTCATTTTTGTCATTTTTGTCATTTTTGTCATTTTTGTCATTTTTGTCATTTTTGTCATTTTTGTCATTTTTGTCATTTTTGTCATTTTTGTCATTTTTGTCATTTTTGTCATTTTTGTCATTTTTGTCATTTTTGTCATTTTTGTCATTTTTGTCATTTTTGTCATTTTTGTCATTTTTGTCATATTTGTCATTTTTGTCATTTTTGTCATTTTTGTCATTTTTGTCATTTTTGTCATTTTTGTCATTTTTGTCATTTTTGTCATTTTTGTCATTTTTTTTATTTTTATCAATTTTGTCAATTTTGTCAATTTTGCCCATTTGTCAATTTTGTCATTTTTTTCAGTTTAGTCAATTTTGTCAATTTTGTCGATTTTGTCAATTTTATCCATTTGATCAAATTTGTCAATTTTTTATTTTTTTTTTTTTCGTATTCTTTGTGTGTGCCTCTTTTTCGCCGGCGCATCTCGAAAGTAATTAAAATCATTAGAAGCAGATTGTCTACCCATCTCACGCGGTTTCCTTCCTCACTTCCACCTCGATCTCAAAATGACCATGAACAACATTCGCAAATTGTTCGCCAGTAGCTATAATTTATTAGCGGTTCAGATTTTGCGTGTAAAATGTTTACTCAGGCGCACAGGAAGATGAATCCTAATGGCAGCTTCGGGCTTTAGTGAGATTCTACAATTTGGTGACGAGTTTACAGCGTAATTAATACATTTTTGAGGGAGAGAGATTTTTCCTTGTCATTAATTTCCCCCAGGTTTTTTTTTTGAATCGTTCCCTTTCCTTGCCACAAAGTGGTAATCCAATGAGAGCTATTTTCGTTTGTTGAAGTGATGTGGTACTTGGATTCTTGCCATGCATTCGGTTTTCATTTTGATGGTAGGTATAACACATAGCATTGTACGAATGAAGGTAGGAGTTTAGTGCATCTCTAATGAGGTTTAATGAACGAATGAAAAGTAATGGTTCGGTCCGGTAGGGATAATTAATTGCAACGCGACTAGTAACAGGGATTTTCTTTTCGAGCAGTGTGCCAAAATTACCGTCACGGCTTAAAACTAGAGCAAGATTTTCTCGTATGACGAATTACGTGGTATCAGTAACCTCACAATTATGATTCAGCATTCTAGCATCAAAAAAGTTGATGACAACGAGACAGGAATACACAAATGGTAGTCGTGTCAGATTTCTGGCGACAGCTGAAGGATATTTTCTCAAGCCAGCTGTATCATGAAAAAAAGTGTTCAAAAAAACCTGAAAAATCTTAAAAGTTATAAGATTAAACAAAATAAATAAAAATTGAAAAAATATCTAAAAAAAAATCAAAAATTGTCAAAATTGTCAAAATGGTCAAAATTGTCAAAATTGTCAAAATTGTCAAAATTGTCAAAATTGTCATAATTGTCAAAATTGTCAAAATTGTCAAAACTGTCAAAATTGTCAAAATTGTCAGAATTGTCAAAATTGTCAAAATTGTCAAAATCGTCAAAATTGTCAAAGTTGTCAAAATTGTCGAAATTGTCAAAATTGTCAAAATTGTCAAAATTGTCAAAATTGTCAAAATTGTCAAAATTGTCAAAATTGTCAAAATTGTCAAAATTGTCAAAATTGTCAAAATTGACAAAATTGTCAAAATTGACAAAATTGTCAATATTAAGAAGTAGAACAAACAGCATCATTTCCTTAAACGTCAGTGATCGTTGTAATCGTCAAACGATCACAATACACCCAAGTCTTGCAATCTGTTCTTTTCTTCTGTTGTTTCTGAAAGTCATCGAAACTGTCAAGCTGCTTGCTTTCAACTGGAGAACTGAAGCTAACTAAAACAGCATTTCAAGAGGCAATCAATTCTGTCAATCCGAATGTGGACTGAAGGCATCTATTCACTCCCGGACGACCGTCGCTAATGAATGAATATGTAATTGACTTCGTTGAAGAAAAGACCTCGAACGAGACACTTCTTTTCAGCTCAGTTCGGTTCGGTTGATTTCGGAAAAGGGACAGCCAGCTCATCAATGATGTTGTGGGAAGAAGGTGGTTCGTTTTTTTCGGTTCAGCCACCGATTCGTTCCGGGGGCTCCCGATGATAGACTTCGGTTTGTTTCGTCCTGGTGGCTTTTTTTTCCAGTGAATATTTTTTCTCCATTAGTTTCTAGGTTTTTTTTGGCAACACAACCAACCGTTAAAATTTTAAATTTTCTTTCCTCAGAATCGAACACACCTCGGGTTGATACAGCTCATTTCGATGTGGGCAGGTGTAAGTTGCATCGAATTCGTTATCCCAAAACGTGCTAAGTTGATTGGATATGAGATCGTCAACTGCTTGTAGACATGGCTTAGTTGACAGCTGGAAAATAGCTCGAATTTTATAAAGCTTGAAAGGTTAGACCTGAGACTTGAGACGTAAAATTTGAGATTTGTGAACTGAGGCATGAGAGGTGAGAATACATAAGACTTGAGACTAGAGACTTGAGATCTGAGATTTGAGATCAGAAACATAAGACATCCTTCCCATGGTAGCTCAGGTGATCCACAACTTCGAACAGCTTGCATTTAAACTGAGCGCTTTGGATCAACACCATTTTCTCACCGAATGTGCAGGTATAAATTAAAAATCATTGTAAAAAATTTGAAGAAAATCGATTCACTTGTTTCTCCTCAACAGATAAAAAAAAATGCGCAAAAGTTGGTTTTTTTTTTCAAATTTAAATCAATTGATTTTTTTTTTTTTTTTTGTAGCGGCCCACCACACTCCCCCACACCAAAAGGCTCAATTGAGCCCCCTGGTAATGGACGCTACTGTTCTCAGCATGTCTGGCAGCAATGAATAATAAAAGTTAACGCGAGCAAATTTTAATCATGCTGAGAACACAAAATTGTTTAATGTCGTGCGAGGAAATGTATTATTTAACTAAATTGACAACAATATGAATCTCAATGGAAAATAATTTCCTTTGAAGAGATTCATTATACTATATTTACTATTACACTAATTATATTTACTAATTTTATCAAGTTATGTTCAATAATTTAATAAGATAAAAATACAAACTACAATTTTTTAAAGAATAATAATATTAGAAATTAACGCTACAAATATGCAAAAGGTAAGCAAAACAAAGACTGGTTGATGATCGACTGTTTTAATGGTTCAATTTTTCTTTCAAAAGCTGTATCACTTTGGTTTTGAACATGGAACGATTGGTTATGTTTTTAATATCAGTTGGTAAGGTGTTGTATTTAGTAGGTCCAATAAACGAAATTCTTTTTTGCCCTAATGATGTTGTGGATCGGCTTCGTTGCAAGAAATCTGACTGGCGAGTGTTATGAGTTCGCAACCCCGTAGTAAAATGGAGGTTTTGAATATTTTCAGTTGAGTGTAGATTATCATAGATATATATAACAGTTTGCAAATCACAGAGTTCAGATATTGGAAGAACGTTATGCGTTCTTAAAGAGTATAGCTGAAAGGTAGGGAATAACAAAGGGAGTTTTAAGATGTTTTTCAAGCATCTATTCTGGAGCGTTTGAAGTTTCTGTAAGTGAGACAAAGAAGCTCTTCCCCATATCATAACAAGGTAGTTCAAATGAGAGTGAATAAACGCAAAATAAAATTTAAAGAGAACATGTTGGGGAACAAAATTTCTCAGTTTCCAAAGAACACCGCAAAGAGGAGTAATTTTTTTTTCCAGGTGTTCAATTTGACGATTCCATGAAAGAGTTTCATCTAAGTAAATTCCTAAGTATTTGAAACAACTAACTCTCTCAATCGTATTACCATTCATAGCTGGGTCATTAGTACGAGGCAGTTTTTTATGTGAAGAACGAAACAACATGTATTTGGTTTTTGTATAATTAAGTGAAAGTAGGTTTGAATTGAAATATTTTGAAAGCAGTTTTAGGTCGTCTTCAATGTGCTGAATTATAATATCAGGTGAAGTTTCTGAATAAAAAATTGCTGTATCATCGGCAAATAAACGTGCTGTGCCTTTAAGTTGAAGGTTACATAAATCATTTACATATAAGAGGAAAAGTAATGGCCCGATATTACTCCCTTGTGGTACACCGATATCAATATTTCTTAATTCGCTTCTTGTATTTTCAATAGCCACAAACTGCTTGCGATCTTCTAGGTAGCTACGAAGGATATTATTTGCTGTTCCTCTTATCCCGTATTTATGCAATTTGGACAATAATATGTCATGATTTAGAGTGTCGAAAGCTTTTTTGAGATCCAAAAACAATGCCCCAACAACATTTTTTGACTCTATTTTACATATGATAGATTCCACTAATTCTGAGATGGCAATTTGAGTGCTCGAGCCTGATCTAAATCCATATTGCAGTTTATAGAGTATATTGTTCTGATTTAGAAAGTCTACAATCCTATTAACAAGAAGCTTCTCGAACACTTTACTAAAAACGCTTAAGGTCGAGATAGGACGATAGTTATTGACGTCAAGCGAATCGCCAGCCTTAAAAACAGGGATAACTTTCGCAATTTTTAGACAGTTCGGGAAAACTCCTGACTCTAATATTTGGTTAAAATATTTGATGTACAACAACTTAACAAGTTTTCATGATTATCCTCAAATAAAAATACTGACGTGTGGAAGGTTGCTTGTGTAAGCAAAATCAAATGATGGTTTGTTTAGACTTTTAATCTTGCTTAGCTTTAAATTATGCTTTCGAAAGTTTTTTCTCTTCAGGAAAGGAATTTCATCTATTAAAATAACCGCTGGTCTGAAAAAATACCGAAAGTTATGTGAGTTTTTTTTTAACGTAATAACCAGTTTTTTTCTGGAGCCAAGTTTCATGGCGGCCATTGTACAAGGTAAAAATATTTTTTTTTAAATTTCAATAGTTTAACTTTTGAGGGATGGATATACCCAAAAAACATTTCTCAAAATAGGATCGTTTTAGTTTGTGATCAATGAGGTGATGAAAATTCATGTATTTTTGCCGTTATTTCTTGCTTTTCATTTGCTCCCTATGTGTTGTTATCATCCCAATGGAGCATCCACCTCAATACCCAAATTTATCAACTGAATCATTAAAAAAGACTTAAATTATGCATCTTTTGTTATAGAGCTTTAGATGTAAATAAATATTTCTATTTATAAAACGTGAAAAACCTTTTGGGAAGGAAAGGTTTAAGACCTGATACATGAGACCTGAGACTTGTGACTTGTGACATGAAAGCTAAGAAAGAAAGAATGCCTGATATATAAGGCTGGAAAACAGAAAAAAACTTTAGAAAAACGCTGAAAAGTCACATTGGTCTGACTAAATTACCGACCAGTGAACACTGAACAGGTAACAAATATTGTTTCTTTAGAATGATCAATTTTAAGTCTTTAAGAAAGTTTTGCGTTGAACAAGTTTACAAATTTCATCAAACTGAGCATGCCTTATCTCTAAAACAATAGTTTTAATAATTTGTTTACTTAGTGGTGAAAATTTCATCAAGATTGAAGCAGTCAGTCAAAAGTTATCGACGATGGAACGCGAAAGGCGAGAAGAAATTCTGCACACTCACGTAGAGAAACCGACGTGGTCAGGGGTAAAGATCGCGACATTCCTGAAATATCCAAAATCGACTGTAAATTCGGTGCTGCAACGTTACCGGGAGACCCTCGCGGTGGATCGAGCAAAACAAACCAGACGTAAAAGTGGAACATATGACCGGAAGCTGCGAGCAAAGGTTATTCGATCAGTTCACAATAATCCTGGAATCTCCTTGCGTGATTTGGCGAAAAAGTTCAAGACGAACCACAGTACAGCTCGACGAATTTGTTTGCGAGAAGGCTTGCGGTCGTATCATGCAAGCAAACACCCCAACAGGACGCTGAAACAAAACCTGGTTGACAAAATCAGGGCAAGGAAGTTGTACGAGAAAGTGTTGACCAAGTACAACGGATGCATTTTGATAAACGACGAAACTTACGTCAAAATGGATTTTGGACAAATACCCGGTAACAAATTTTACTTGCGAATCGTAAAGGAAATGTTGCGGGTAGATTCAAGTTTGTTTTCGCAGATAAATTAGCTCGTAAGTTAATGATTTGGCAAGGGATCTGTTGTTGTGGGAAGAAGACTAAGATTTTCATCACTGGGGACACAATGAATGGAAATGTTTACAAAGAAGAATGTCTCCAGAAGAGGGTTTTGCCATTCATTCGGTCCCACAAAGGTCCGGTGAAGTTCTGGCAGGACCTGGCAAGCTGCCACTACAGCCGGGATGTCGTTGAGTGGTATAAGAAGAACAAGATCGATTTTGTTGAAAAAAGTATCAATCCACCAAACTGTACGGATTTTCGTCCTATCGAGAAATATTGGACAATAGTTAAGGGCAAACTGAAGATATATGGCAGAACCATGAAAAAATCCGCGCAAACCCGCTTTCACAAAAAAGTTCGAATATTCATCCGAAAAGCTGACGAATGATTTTCATGTATTTTTTTTCCTTAAAGTGCAATAAAAACCCTACAAAATGACATTATTACTTTTGTTGTACGTTATTTCTTTGCGGAGAAATGATCTATTTTATCCGACTAGATTCTATGTGAAACAGACTTTAATATAATGATGAACCATTCTGGAGATGATTTTTTTTAAATGGCCGATGTTACATGGCTTGAAGGTGCGTTTGGGTAAGTGCCCCGACAGTGTCGTTTGCACTTGCCCCGCAGTGTGGGTTGACAAGTAAGAATGTTATTATCACAACTTTCAAGGTGTTCTGAAAATTTTCTGATTTCGCTTAAATATCAGTCATAAACGCTTACCTTTCAACGAAAAATCGGATTTGGATGCCCTTTTTTGTAGCCAAAATATACAAAACAATAACACGCTGATCATGTCTAGAACGTACTTGAATTCGTGTGTAACCCTAGTAACACAGATCAAGCCGATTGGCTTTTTTGAGTTTAAATATTGTTTTATGAAGACTTTTCGATGGCATCCAATTTTTAAAACGGTTTTATTGTAACATAGGAAATGCTTCATTTATCGTGTGTTTTAAAAGATCCCTGAAAGTTTAGCTAAATCTTGAATAAAACACTATCTTAAAAGTGTTGTAAAAAAGTTGCAAAAGTATTGCTAAAGATTCAATAAAACACATACTTTCCTGTTTTTATTAGAGCTTTGGTACCAGTTTTAATAATGCGCTAAATGCGCTTTTAAAACTAGCGATCAAGCAAAGTTGAAAAACTGTTTTATTGGAACATTGGATGTAGGCATGATAAAACTAAGTGACAGATGATTTGACAATCGAGAAGAACGTATACACGCTTAAACTTTTTTACCTCTTTTTGAGATAGCATAACCTGTTTTGAAAGGATTATCACTCAAAACTAAGAAAAACGTACTTTAAAAATGATATAAATTAACACAGCTAAATTCATCTGAAAAATAAATTCAACTTTGTTGTATCCGCATTCAAATTTCAAAACAACCGCGAATCGCTATTCGCTCAATTCTTAGGGTTCGAATAAAAGCACACTGCGAATTAAGGGTTTTTTTTAGAATCGATAAGAATAAATGTATAAGACAATTAATTTACAAGTACGCCGAATAAAGTACTTGTTTTATTTATCCATCCCTGTCTCTCAATGCGAAGTTAATCTTTATTTACGTCATCCAATCAAGAGTTAAAAAAAATCTTTCCGGATCAACCGCTCTTGAAAAGTTTTACACAGCAAAAAAAAATCGAAAATGGAACATCGTTTTTGATGTAAAATTCTATTACGGAGTGTAAATTTGGATCGAAAGCGATGCACGAAAATCGAACGGCTTAGTGTCGTGTAAAAATACACAGTGATGTAATTTTTTTGAATTCATTCTCGATATTTGCTATTTTTAATAAATATTAAGGTTTCGAATATTAAAAGCCTAATGAAAAATACAAAGATACAATAAATATTTTTATTGAACACTTATTTTGAAACAAAGCGCTTACAGACAGTAAAATAATTTTTTTCACCACATAATGGGCAGCGCCGGAAGTTGCATCAAACGTGGACAAAGATGTCCACCCTGGTCAGTGTCACCAGTCGTATTGTTAGGAGGATTTCTGTGCCGGACAATCCGGATCCACGTCACTGTAAAAAAAGAAAGAAAAACTGTTAAATTTCGACAAATTTAGTTTTTTTTTCCTTTATTTCACTTCATATACCTTCATCCGTTCGGAATTCCATGGCATTTTCGAGCTTTTATGAATCAAATACCGCCTTCAGCAAACAGCAAATCATGCTCGTACGGTGCCTGTGTGGAGCTTCGAAAATAGAACCTCTGCTATCTTAAGGCAGAGGCTGGACCTTGAGTTTCCATTTTCGACAGACTTTCACCTTTTACTTTTACTATCATCACCTCGAGTGAAAACAAATAAACTTAAGCCGCGAAAGAAAGGAAAACAAAGGATCTGTCAAAGTTTACATCGTTTTTTTATGTAAAATTATCTCTTATCGTTGCTTTCTAGATCATGCAGTGTCAATTTATTGCATTTTACACTTTTTATTTTTAAGCGATGAAAAATAGACCAAAAATAGTTTGAAATTACATCGTTTTTGAATTACACTAGGAAAAAATAGATGCCACACATTTTAGATTGCGTATAATTTTAGAATTTTTTTGCTGTGTAGAAGACTGCAGCCACCGGCTTCTCCTTAGCAAAGACGGAGCAATTGAGCTTCATTACAAGTGAAAATGCTCATTCTATACTTTCATCATCATCCGAAGCACGTTTTATAAAATCCTTTAATCGCTTCCAATTGCAACAATAACCATTATAGTTTGATATGTTGCATACTATTAATAATATCGTTACCTAAATCATTAGCATACTGTTTGCAGAAAAGTTCTCCCATCCGACTGTTTTAACAGTTTTTATCAGTTACATAACCTATTTATGTATTCAAAATGCAATTATTTTGGAATTCACGATTCAGGCAATGTATTTTACAATTTCTATAATCGTTTGCTAAACGTGTTATTGCGCTTCATCAAATCGTCGTTTGACGATTTAAGAAATCGTTTGGTTATAATTTTCAATTATACGGGTTATTATTAAGCTTTAAGTCCAGGCTTTTGATTACAGAAAAGATCTATTCCTAAATAGACTGAGATTATTTGATATCAATACCTACTTGTTATTTAAAGGTTATTGACCATCCTCTAATTAGTCAAAAGGAAACAAAACGAAAAGTTTCATGAATGCCTTTTGCCAAGCAACAAATCGAAATGTTCTCATTTATTGCGACAAACTTATCTTATTCAAAAATGGATAAATCCATCATGAGCGTGTATTCCATTTAGAGAAACTAGTGAACCTACATGTAAGAGAAGCGACGTCTCAAACACAAAATTTCAATGGATACAAAAGAACTGTCAAAACCGATTCCAATCGATCCGAGCATTTTGTCGCAGAGCTTTTACCTTTCTTATTGAAAACACAACCAAGGAAGCTATTGTGATTGTTGTTATAGTTCAAACCAATAATTTTAAAGCTGGTCATATGAATTTATTATTAGGTGCAATTTTTTTCAATGCTTTGGTGAATCGTGTTCCTAGTTAAAAAACTAACAGATTATTAACGAAATTCAAGTCATTCATACCGTTTATCGCGATCCTTCGGGCATCGAGTTCAATGTTGTTTTGTTGGATTGAAGAAGCGTTCACTTTAGAGCTTGATCATTGAGCCAGAAAACAATGCTGAGTTTTTTTTGTCCAAGATATTGGCAATGTTGTCACATATTAAATTTTAAGAGGGATCAGATGTCGCTTCTCTTATATGAAGGTTCACTAAGAGAAACGTCAAACGAATCTGTGATTCAAGGTCTCTTAAAACCATTTTGAAACTGTTTGATGAAATTGTTTTATTACAACATTTTTCAAACCGGCAAAAAACCATTTTAAAACTGTTTTACAACTGCTTTAAGATGTTCAGCATTAACTTACTGAACGCCATGTTGATTGTGAAATTGAATCGAATTTACTGACGCCATCTTGCTGGAAATAATATTATAACACTAAAAACTAGACATTTTCAACAAATTTAACAATGTTTGCGGTACTATTTTGTGTATAGGTAATGAATTTCAATTCAATCAAAAATTGCATCATTTGATCAAGTTTAATTGTTACTTAAATTATTATTTTTTAATTAACAAAAATCTTAAAACTGTGTCAACCTTGATTTTCTTTGAGGAGCGCATATGTTTTGATGCTACTTCTTATATATTTCTCCAGAAATCTGAGGTTGCAGGAAGTTTCATTTCAGGAAGACATATTGAAAATGAAAATGAAAATATTTTTAAAATAATTTTAATGCAATCTTCACCAATTACCAAATGCTTGGGAGAGTAAGTGATACAACGAGAAAAAAACTGGAACAGATAGCTCCCACGGTAGAGTATCTATCAAATTTCACAGCTCCCACTGTAGAATTCCTATCAGATTCCTTGACATAGTTTTAAAAGAGGTGTGAATAGTCTAAAGAGAGCTCTGAAAGGTTTCTTAAGGCTAGGTCAATAAAGTCGAATAAAACTATTCTGTTGGGTGTTTCATTATAGCGTATAGAATTAGCTTTAAAAACCTTAACAAAACAGGGCCTTTTTGGCCATATGTTAGCTTTAAAGTAGTTGTGCTAATAGCGTAGAATGCGCTTTGGCTTATAAAGTAGCTTTAGGAAATAGTCTTAAGCGAACTGTTAAGGTTGGAATAAAATTTAAATTGTTACTTGGATAATCGTGTGTAATGTGTAGTGTTTATTTTTCAAATTCAAGCAATACTTAAATTTGTATTCTCAAAAATTACTTTGAATTGAATTCTTTAAAATTCTACTCGCTCATTTTCATCATCTTTCATTTCATCTATCCTTCTATCCATCTATAAAGAAAAATTCATAATCTTTAGATGTCCTTACTAAAAAGGACATCACATTTCACCGATAAGGCCGATAAATTAAAGTAATATAACTTTTGACATAATTTTGATTCAAAACATGAAATGCCACAGTTATATAAGAAGTGCTAAAGTCAAATTTTGTTAACCCCATTTGCGAATCGTTTGTACAGGCCTGTTCTTGTTTCATTAGAGCTCTAGATCCACACCTGGTTTGTATGCTCATCGATAAAGAAAATGGCTGCCCGATTCTACATAAGTAGATGGGAACGTTCCATGATCTTTCGATTTAGCTGCCAAACGGAGGCGTTACTAAATGCTAAGTTATGCCCGGCGATTTCCGTATCAAACTAATTGACGAAGGCATCTCCAAATGAAGCCTATTTAGGGATCCATCCATTCGCGGCCGAGGCCGGACAATCAAAATCCCACCCTGCTAGATCCAAGCATTTTAATCCCATTTACTTTAATCGATCCATTATTATTTATCAACATTATATTTCTCAGTTCCCTACCGCACGCCTTCGGGTGGATGCTAAAGCAGGAAAACCTTCATCTTAGCGTCGATCTCCAGATCAAATCGGAGCCGCTGCCGGGTCCGGGTGTCAGATTAGGAAGGCCCCAGCTAGCCACTGAACCAAAAGTCGGGATGTGGTTAAGAGCAGAAAAAATCAAACTGCCGTGACTCGCCCCATCTCCTGTGATTAGTGTAAACAAACTTGGTCGTCGCCCGGGAGACCATTTCAGAAACAAATATCCACAATTTCTTCCCCCGGGAACGATTCACAGCCGGCGATTAAGAGCCCTATCATCATCATTATGACTTCTCATCACCCGAACGAACCACACAGACACACACACACACACAAAGTCCCATTTCATAGAGCCAGGCCAGGCTCACTTTTCTGACGCTTCGAGGCGACGCGGCGTCACGTGTGGGGCCTTCTCTTCAATGATGATGACGATGCCAACGACGCTCGACGGACATATTTATGGTGTGACGAATGGAAATTATAGGTCTTCTCTATGCTGATGAAGCTGTCCGGTGTTCCTGGCTGGAGCGAGCGTTGGCTGACTTGTGGAGGGAACCCTAGACGCCATATTTACTAGCTCGTCTCTTCGAGCTTTGCCAGGCCACGTGATTGACCAAAAGAGCATGTGTGTGTCTGTGCCAACGATAACAGCTCCGGGGAGGGAACTATCTTGAGGATTATCCGTAATTGATTAGGTCTTCTGAAATGATAATGGCTCATTATGAACGATTCCAGGCGAAGTCGGGTCGCTGTTGGTGGTCGTTGAATATCTTGGACCATAACTTGGCCCCATTTTACAGTGTGTATTCGCGTGTTACTTGATACACCTCAATGTTATTGGTCTTAAAAACATGGATAGCAAATTAAAACTTTAACAAACAAATTCTAATATGATATTACAAATAACTTTCTCACATGATATCGATATGGGCCGTAGGAGATTCCATCTCCTGACTTTGTAGATACGATGATAGAACTGACGACCAATGCATTGCTACCTAATGAAGTTCTGCTTGTAGAGGCCAGTGGTCACAGCGAAGACAACCTGTGTTAAGTATGATAATTGGCCTTCGGTGCCACAAAATGAATATATCGGAATAAGGGTTTGTTATTTTAATACTTGGCAACCATTGAATGTTTCCCCTGGATCGTCACAACATTTTAATGAGCGTTTAAATTTTTATCGACTTAAGTCGTTTCGTCCTGGCTCGCGTTTGTGCACGAACTATGGGTATCGCGATTCCTATTTCTCCGTCTCCTTCGGTGTTCCTCCAAACTCCTACGAAGGCCTACCAGAAGTGCCTCCGAGGAACCCTAACAGCCCACCGTAGCCGCTTGGGAAGCTCCAAGCCGCCTTGCCGAGGTCCGGCACTACGAACCCACCTAAGCCACGAGTGTGCCTCTTTCAACAACTACAAGGAGACACGGGACATCCAACGGTGTGAGAAGGGGTGAACCAAGAACGAAGAGGTTGCATATCAGCCCTAATAAGGTTGTATCATACATCTTTGATATCATACCTGATTGGGATAAAATGCTTAGTCAGCAATCAACTGTCACTTCAACCCATAGTGCAGGTGAGCCTGATAGCATACGGTAACGCGGGGTAATTACCACAATAGATCAACTACTGGTCGCAGCGGGCTCTTCCCTACAAGGAAAAAAAGGGCCTGAAGCAGAAGCGTAAAGTAGGAGAGTTTTTACACAGTCACTGGGGGATAGTTGGAAAATTGTCGACAAGTTGGAATAAAGATTGGCGAGCGGAGCTCGAAATTGAATTTGCTAGTATTTCCTTGCAGTTTTTGATTGACGAAAAGTCGACCCTGAGGCGTCTGAAGGAGCGTCTTAGTAGTGCTGGACAGTAGCCAACCCAAGGTTATAACTTACGTGACATTTCTCACGCTTAACGTGGATTGTCCAATCATGGGTTTTTAATGGCCATAGCCATAGCCGGTGAGGACGCCGGTAGAAGCCGGAGAGAGGGAAGACCCCTTCGTCGAGGTCCAGCAGGCAGTCGGGGAACTCCTAAGCTCCCCGAATCTTCAGGACCCTGAGGCTCCTGCTAAACTAGCAGTGGCAATGGCGGGCGTTCAGGACTTGGTGAAATCTGTT
Source organism: Uranotaenia lowii (assembly GCF_029784155.1). Lineage (NCBI taxonomy): Eukaryota > Metazoa > Arthropoda > Insecta > Diptera > Culicidae > Uranotaenia > Uranotaenia lowii. The sequence goes on along the minus strand of NC_073691.1, from coordinate 189,244,122 downwards.
AAGAAGAAGTCTTACATCCACCAAGAAATCCGGGAGAAATTCGCCAACGTGATGACACTTTTCGTCACGACGAACCGAGTAGTGGTGAGCATTCTGACGGCAACGGAGGGCCAGAGGAAGACACGTGAAGAAGATACGGTGAACCCTCTACGGGCGAAAACCATTCGGAAGAAGAAGATGAGCGACTTCGTGCAGATCGACGGCACAGCGGAATATGCCAAAAACGGCAAGAGGAAAAGAGGGTCCCCATGGGGGACGCGATCTGAAGCCCCGAAGAAAAGAGCTCGGAGTCCTAAGGTCTGGCAGAATCTGGGCGAAAATAAAGAAGAAGACCAAGATCCTGAAGCGCCAACTGGGTGGCAGACAGTTGAGCGAAAAAGGAAAACGGCCGCGAAAGCCAAGCCCAAGTTCAAATCCAAATCTAACCGGGTCAGGGAATGTCCTTCATCGAAGACGAGCGATAGGCTAGTTGGCCAAGGAGGGGACGTGAGGAGAATCCGCCCGGCACGCTTTGGCGAGTTGATCCTTGAGCTCAGACGCGGCTCAATCACCAAGAGTGCAAAGTATAGCGTGCTCGCTCACGCAAAGACTCTCGGGGATACTCGGGAGACTGCGGAAATCCGTGCCCCGAGCGAGCATCACGTTTACCATCAGGATAAAAAAAAAACTGGACGAAATAAACACAGAAAGTGGGGTCAAAAACGCTTTGAAGAACCTGAGTAAGATTGAGACGGACTAGATCTCGATCAGGATGCGGGAGCGTCCTCCAAAATCCTGAACACAGGTAGCATTTGAGAAACTTCTGCTTACGACAGCAAACGCAGCACTGAAGTGTGGACGGCTAAAGGTGCGGTGTTCTATGGGTTACAGGAATATACCCCATACAAGAGGTAGTGTCGGAAAGAGAGGAAGACTTCGCGACAGCCAAAGTTAACGGAATTTTCATCTGTAGCTGCGTCCCTGGTAGTCCCTGGAGAGGTTCGGCACTATGATGGATAGAACCGTTGAGGGTCTTAGGGGTGGAAACTCCATTTTCACCGGCGGGGACTTTAATGCGTGGGCCGTAGAATGGGGTAGTCGTCATACAAATCCCAGGGGTCAACTTCTACTATAAACCCTGGCAATGCTGAACGTAGACCTGTTGAATGTGGGCGATACAAGGACCTACCATAGGAATGGAAGCGAATCCATCATCGTGTGGGCGCAAGTGAGTGGACAGGTAGAAGAGGTACGACAACAGGAGCACTCCTCTGGAGGACAACACAATTCAACCGGAACGTCTTCGTCAAAGTGTTAAAGTGGGAGCGAAACTTGGAAAACATGTCCGCGGAATACCTAACGAGGGTACCCGCACGCGCATGGCACGCGACGATGACGAGGAGGACCATGCGGAAAGACCCTAGGCAACCCGTATATTGTTGGGCGATGGAAATTGCGGACCTGCGTGCTAGCTGCCTACGGGCTCGGCCTTTTTTTGCAGATAACAAGGACCTAGTCAGCGAGAGAGAAGCGTAGGGTGCCCTACGCAAATTGGAGCTTTGTCCTCTTCAGGGCAATTAAGGCGAACAAAAGGCATGTTTCAGGCAACACCTGGAGCGACGCTTACGGGATTGTCATGGCCAAGACGCGGAGTGAGCTGTTCCCACGGCACGAAGAATCAGGTGGCCGATAGTCCCATACAACTTGGATACGAGCGTGGAGGAGCTAATTTCGCAGACTTCCGGGTCCGGATGACATCCCGAACTTGGCAGTGAAGGCCGCGATCTTGGAACACCCTAAAATGTTCCGGTCATCATTGCAACAGTACGTGGATGAGGAGGTCTTCCCTGATGTGTGGAAGCGGCAGCGATTGGTGCTCCTGTCGAAACTGGGAAAGCCATCAGGTGACCCACCAGCATATAGCCCGTGGTTCTCCTGGCATCGGGCTCGTCAACAGAGGAAGTGCAGCTATCCGCAACAGTAGCAATCGAACAAGTCGAATGTTAGATGCGCTCCGAGAGCTTTCGTATGGCTCAGCACAAGACCGAGATGGTGCTGATCATTTACCTGATATCAGCACAAACAGGAACGATTGCAGCTCCATGCGTGTGATTATGTACTTGAGGGTGATGATCGACGATTGGCTGAGTTTCACGAGCCATTCGGTATAGTGAAGTAGGTTGAAATGAAAATAAATTGAAGAATGGAAAAAGATCCTATTGGCGACTAGCATCATTGGTCAAATTAATTTCACGTCTCGATTTCAAGGGCATTCATTTTAAAACATTTCAAATGACAATTCAAATTCTCAAATAACTTCTGTTATAATCCGATCCTTGTCATTGCGTATAACAGTTTAAGTGTTCATGTTTGTTGATGAATTAATGAAACAATAAATGGTGTGATGTGAAAGGATGTGCGGAAAATGAACCAATCACCTCGTAACCTCGATGACAGTCTATCAAACAAGAGCGAAAAGGGAAAATTTGCATCTTTATCGTCGCCTGAGGGCTTAAATCAACCAACACCGGACAACCGGCAACGGGTGGAAATTCCCAGAGATGGGAGAAATAACGATCCCTCGTCGAACCAATTACTAATTAATGAGACCGTTGTTGCTGTTGTTGGTGCACTTTACATCCCATAATAACTGCATTTGTTGGTAGCTCACTCAGCGCAAAGACAGACAGACAACAATTCAAACCAGATGCGTTGTCGTTAGCAACTGCTTGAACCGCCCAAGCCAAGTGACGGGTGACGAAGACGACGACGACGACGACTACGAATGGAGACAATCTTCTCTCAGCTGCGTAGCGAATCGAATCCGTTCGTTCCCGGGCGCGGGCAAAAACATTGAACCACTTCATCTGCATACGTATGTACATATTAACATGTGCTTGCGGTTGCCGGTAGCGAGCGGCTCGAGATTGAGATATTTTGCTCATTAATATTATGACATATGTGCAATTGTCGTTCGGTTTTGTTCGAGCGTCAGCGCACTAGTAGGTAAGCAAATCTGCAAAAACGGAAAGTCGGATAATTTATATTAATTTAATTTGAAACCGAAGCTCTTCCCGTCACAGCATGTTTACTCACAGGCAGAATGTGGAGTCGAGTGGATCAGATATCGGTCACATGGTGCTCGAAACCGACTGACAGAGGAAGAGAGAACGAGAGATAAACGAAATGTTCCGACTGACTGGATGCCTCAACCGTAGGACTTCAACCGTCGCTAATTGGTCCAATTGCAAACGGAAGAGCCGCACGCAAACCGCGCTCCGCGATTGACGGGGCCTTCACGTTTGATTGGATAATGATCGGTTGGGAAACTGCAACCGGTTTGTGATCATATTTGCCAAAAATCAACTTGAAACCACACACAAGCGGGAACACTAAAATAACAACACTTACCGAGAAATTGCCACCCAGGAGAAAAAGTTACGCTTATCGGGTCGAAACGGCTACTACAGCTGTCAAACGAAGAAACGCTCGCCCAAGTGAAGCGTTACGGTTGCCCAACCATCTAACAGCCCACCGGTGTTGTGCTCGCGTGAATGATCCAGTGCCAGACACCTTGGCGATTTGTCAAAACGGCACCGCTTGCTATTTTTCTGTTATGGATTATCGTTGCCAATCTGACGAATCGGGACATGTGTACAGCTTTTCCAAAAAATCGAAAGAGCAATACCAACCAGCAATTTGCTAGATGATGTTATCTAACTGCCAAATGGAGATCCCGCGATTTGCCGGCATTTTTCCCGCACGCCTAAGCACATCCTGTCCTCGAATCCGTAAATTTAGACCGCATTACGGTGCCCAATCTTCAAGCGCACTCATATTTCCCGCCAATGGGTGCAAATTGTACATAAATAATTAAAATAATTAGCAAATTAAACATTACACGCGCTAAATGAAACAACACACCCCGAAGTCTCGAAGATCTTCATCCATCCACCCACCCACTGCCCTGGCATCGGCATCGAAATTCGAAATGGAAGCAGGCACAGAGAACCGCGGAAAATCCGTTTTAATTAAGCACCTTTAAATTGTCGTCTTTAATCAAATAGAAAATGTGTTCCCGGTGCAGTCAACCGGCCATCGTAGCGAGAAAAAGTGGTTAAAAAGAACATCTCTTGGGAGAGGACGGGTTTTAATTATTTCTTCGCTTGGTGCTGCTCAAGTCAACTTGGCACAGTGATATCAGTAGAATCAATCGGTCATAATTTCTTTCCACCAGAGTCAAAAAACTTGAGCTAAAAACGTTATCCCGATCCCACTGTGCCCCGTTTGACTGTTCGGCGATTGGCGGATTTCAAATTCAGAAACCGTACCAAAAACTGGTGCGGTGCAGGTTACACATTGCAGAAAGGCGCACTCAAACACAGGGGAGCAGAAGTTCTAGCGCATGGACGAACCATTTCGGCTCGCAGAGTTTGACTCGGTGCTGACGGATGGATAACGCTACTGGGACCATCGTGCTTAGGCGGGCAGAACCGTTTAGGGTGACAGTGACGAATTTGTGGTGTTCGGATTGACCTAGTAATTACCCGCGATTATTTTTTGCGTCTCTAGTGATCTTAGAATGAGGTTCGGTACAGTGGAAGTAGTGTTTTGAAAAAAAGTTTAGTTATTAATTATTAAAAAAGACACTGAGACACTTGCTAGTACACAAAAACCGATATTTCCGAAACATGAGAACTCGCATCTCCCGAATCTGAGTTACTATTTTTGATTTTTTTAGATTTTTCCAAAACACAAATTGTTTGCGGAGAACTTCTTTTTGAGGAAAAATTTCATTCCTGGTTTAGAATTCTCCCATTTAAGTTGATGTAGGTAATAGACTACGATTCGACTTCTACTACGGTATCCGATTTTTGATAGATGAGTTCTCTTTAGAGAGGAGCCCTCGTTTTGAGCTATGTAATCTATAACCAAATATGAAGGGAGGGAATTGCATTCGGTTTGATGGGAATTCTCAAGTTTGTGTATTTTCATAGTTCAGTGTAGAGTAGCTTTTGTTTACACAGCAAATTTTATTTTGCTGGATTTTGTCCCGCTGGCTTTTCAGAAAAATTTCCCGTAATTTCGATTGCTGGAAAATCCAGCAAAATCAGTTACTGGAAATCCAGCAATCTCAATTGCTGGAAATCAGTACTTCAAAATATAAAACAACCGGAATTTTTTGTATTCTGAATAAGAATTTCAAATCAAACCCCCATGGTAGTCATTTTTATACATTTTTTTTTTTTTGAGCGACATTTATTTAAAATTCTACAACAAAACTAAATAATATCTGCCACTTTCCGCCAAGTATTGGACATCATACTCCATCTCAATGATTAAAGGATTGCTTCCAGCTTATCTATCAGACGGTCTGCAGTACGGAATTGATGTACACGGATACAATACAAGAAGAGCACATGATTTTAGATTATCAAACTCGAAAAAAGAGATGACAAAACGTTCTGTGTTCTATAACGGATTGAAAATGTATAACAACCAACCAAGAAGCATCAAAGACAGCCCAAACTTAAACACTTTTAAGAACCTGGCAATAGATTACGTGAAACAGATAATTTGAGAAAAGGACTAATCCTAAAAAGGATAATACAATAGTGATGAAGATCTGACGAAGCATCAGATAGAAATTGTACGGTGATGGACATACGCGGGAGTAAGACGAATAAGTCGTACAGAAATTGATAAAATAAAGTAAACAATATGAATTATCCTAAGGATAAACTGTCCCTCCCACTTCTAAAGATGCTTATGGGGTAGAGGAAGGACCCAAATGGGCCTGTGGGACCATCAAAAAAAAAATCTGCAAAAATTGTTAGTTCCTTTAACGGAAGACTTTATGCCGGAACAAATATCAATTTCTCCCTTTGTTACATCCCCCTTCGGAAAGCCCCAAAGGGGCGAAGAAATAAAATTTGAAGTATTTTATGGAAATTTCGGAAAATTTATCAAATATTAAGGGCAAACACCAAAAATCATGATAAGCCAATACGTGATAGAAACCTTAATAGTTAAGATGGAAATATGAAAAAATATCAAATAAAATATAGAATCAATCCACCGTATCCTATTTCATAATATCATGATTGTATTTCTAGAAAATTATAATTATGATCCATTTTTGTCACAGAGTGATTTTAATATTAGACTCTTACATGGGGAGTAGAAATAAATGATGATGATGCATATCGTTGATGAATGCAAAGGAGCCGTGCATGGGGGAGGTTTTCGAAATTTAAATTTAGCTAGAAATAATGACAATACCAAAAATGCACAACAAATAAGCAAGTTTATTTTTAATAGAATACTTTCTTACTCATGAATGGCCATCACACCTGCTCGAAATTTTAATAAGTTTTGCTGATACGATTCAATATCAATCAGAATCTATGTTTTTAATCATTGCGATTTTCTGGTAAGTCAATGATAAATTATTCAAAACGATTAGCCATATTATGAACTAATCTTTTTGTTTGTAAGTAAAATGTTAAGCAGTCCAGTTTACACAAATTCATATCAATATTTAAAAAACAACAGTAATAGAATACGAATTGAAATTTAGTGCACAGTGAACATTAGAACTAGTGCACAGAAATAGAATATAGAAAATATAACACAAGATTTGAAAAGTAATCAAAACCGAATTATAGAATAAATTTCATAGCAGGTTAGAAAAAAACCATTATAAATAAAAATTGCAGCAAAATAATTGTGGATATTGATCATCTTAACTAAAATTAATTTTCTTCATTGTTAATATTGAAAGCATGAAGAATTCAGTTATTTTAGTGAACATTGTTCAATAAAATTTAGTTTTACTGCTATTTTAAATCATTTTCGAACTTTTCGAAGAATTTTTAACACATTTTGAACGATTTGGAAAGATGGTTAAAAATATAAGTGAAACATTTTTATTTTTGAGCTCAGATACGTAATTGAAAATTTTAAGCACTGAATATTTAGTCGCCGCCCTTTGGAATGTTTGGAAAGGACAAAATGTAGAATGCTTTTCTTATAAAAAAAATTTAGATCTAGGCTTCCAAGAAGTTTATTTTTTCAAAACATAAAAATTCAGGATTAAAAACCCAAGACGAACTAAAAGTATAACAAAAAAAATTAAAAAGTAAAACAAAGTTATAAAAATTTGATAGATTTCGACGTCCTGAACTCTAATCTTTTGTTAAAATTTGTCTGTCACCTTTAGTTTTGGTGATGAGATGTTTAAGATTTCTAAAATGAAGTTGAGATGATTTTTTAGTTAAATCAATCAGTGATAACTAGTTTATCTATTGATCAAATCTAAATTAAATAATAAATTATAATCTGAATTTGTTTCTCATGCTTCATTGAATTAAAGCATAATATTTTGACAAAGATAATGAAAAATGATCTCAAAAAGTTCAATTCTACAGTTTTTCAAAATTTTAAAACACTAGTATTTCTGACATTAGAGAAAAAAGATTGAGAAAAAGGTTTTATTTAATTGAACAAATTTGTTAATTCTAACAAAATGATTTAATAATTGCTTTAAAAAAAACTATATTAAATTCAATTTGGCTAAAAACTTTTCGAAAAATTCGTTAACAATTATCGTATTTTACAAAATGGGATAAAGGAAACAAATACAAATCTTTTATAACTTTTTTCGCAGAAGTTGAATGTACTTGCGGTCTTGCCGAAAGTTGATAATTGATTTAAAACCTTTATTTTACAGTTTTCAAGGTTTGTCAACGAATGCAAAAAAAATTCTAATTAATCTATTTTCAAAAGTTATTTCGAAAAAAAGCTGATACAAAAAAAACCCCTATTGAATGTCAAGTTGAACATTGAGAAGAACAAGAAAAAAAAAATGAGGCTCAAATTTGCTATGTGAAGAATATTCCATATTAACATAAAATTTGTAATGACTTATAGGAGTTTTTTATAATAAAAAGATCGATAATAAAAAAAAATGGATACTAGGTTTTAGATTATTTTTTGCTAGTTTTATTGACTTTTGTGAGTATTGAACACCTCGTACACGCCTTCCAATTTATTGATGTATAAAATTAGAATTCAATGCATGAATTTTGAAGTTGAAATAGTTGGTTTCAAATTTAGAACTTAAGAATTTAGTTACATTTCATATTAAAAACCCATTAAGATAGGGATTTTGTGTGTCGAGCAAGTCAACCAATACAAAAGGATAAATGAATAACAGTTCTTAACTTACAATTAAAAAATAAGTTTGCGTAGATCGTATTCTTAGTGCCGTAAAATGAAATGTCTTTGACCTAGAGTGATTTAAGACTACTGTCCGTCGGAGGCGAGCCAATTTGTTAACATGTTTGTTAACAATAATTTTTGAACACTCTTTGGAATCAAAAAAATTTAATTAGGACTATGGGAAATAAGTTCCTTGATCTGAAAATATTTCTTAAAACAAATGACGGATTCATCAGAATTTGCTTAGGGCTTGTGATATAGCTCAGTTGGCAAGTCTGTTGCTTCCTGAGCCGATGTCCGTGAGTTCGAGCCCAAGAGTAAACATCGAACACAGTTGTACCGGATGAGTTTTTCAATAACGATCCGCCAACTGCAACGTTGATAGAGTCGCGAATGCCATAAAGATGGTAAAACGACTATAATCGAAACCAAAAAAAAAAAAAATCAGAATTTGCCTTGAGAAAACCGCCTTTTCAAATTCCGATCTTTCCGATCAGCTGTAAATTGATTTCGATGCCTTTCGACCAAACTCCATTGAACGCACCTCCCAAGCAAACAAAAGTCGCGTTCTTACCTAAATATGGAACTCCAAAGTTCGTATTTGGCTGAAAAATGTTTTACGGGAGCTTCAGGTGACTCATTTCACGTACAAGTTACTCAGGGACTACCATCACCTTTTGAGAGGTTAAAATATCGATAACGGAACTTCTAAGCGCTTTTAATACAACTTCTTTTAAGAAAGTCGGTTGTGTTCACTGAGAACTTTCTAACGAACCTTTCAAGATACTTCTAGGTGTTTTAAAGAACCTATTTGGAACTTCTAAGCGACATGTCAAATAAGTCTGTCAATTATAGGTCATGGTATTTGTTTTGTTTATATCAATTATTTACAATGGATTTCAACGCAAACAGTAACCTTTTTTTAAATACAGCGGACGGTAATGGACGCTACTGTTCTCAGCACGTCTGGCAGTAAAAAAAATAACAAATAAAATAACTAATACGCAACGCGGGCAAAACATTACTCATGCTAAGAATTCAAAGTTTATAATCTAATGCGGGAAATGCGGCGATACACTAAACATATTTACATTATGAATCTCACTGGAAAAAGATTTCCTTTAAAGAGATTCATGTTTAAGATAAAAAAAAATTAAAATTTATTTATAAAGTAATACTAAAATTAATAGAATAAGTTATGACTAAAAACTAACAAAAATTAACGCTACCATGCTACAAAAATACTCAAGGCTTACTTGGTTCGACTGGTTTTACGGACCTAATTTATCTTTAAACATTTGAAGCAATTTGACTTTGAAAACGGATCGAGAATTGATTTCTTTTAATTCATTGGGCAAGGAATTATATTTTGTTATCCAATAAACGAAATACTTTTCTGTCCTAAGGAAGTTAAGGATCGACAGCGTAGATGAAGATTTAAGTATACAGTGTTATGTGTTCTTATTCCTAATGTGAAACGAAGGTTTTGAGTGGTAGTTGTTTAATGCAGGTTATCAAATACCTACAATACAGTTTGGAAATCACAAATATAGGGACAAATGTAAACGCACAACAAAACAAACTGTCCAAAATCAAAATAGTTCAGACGATGGCCAGTCAATTGTAAGTTAAAATTAAAAATTTAGATTTAAAGTTTAATGTTAAAAAGTAAAATATAATTTTAGTGTCCCTGAGGAGGAGCGAATGCCAGAGTAGCTCGAAACGTATGGACTGGTAAATCTGTTTTATTATTAACTAGCTGACCCGGTGTGCTTTGCTACACCTTTCAAAATCAAATGATATTTTCATAAATTATTCAAATTTTTATTGGTTTTGTTGGCATTATTTTAAATCAAATAATAACATAATTCATAAGCAACCGCTATAAAATGAAAGCTGCAGCTGGAGTTTCGAATTGCAACACAAAGATAACTTGAACTAATATTCTGAATCTTGCTCTCTTAATTTGTGTTAAAGATCTGATAATTTTCATCTGTCTGGAGGGTCTCAAATTAATCATACGCAAACAATCTAAATTATAAAATATGGTTGTTTTGGCTTGATATGTTCTGGATTTATGCTAAAAAACTGATGAAAGAGCCCCCTCCCCTGTCCTTTCCTTCACCTCCTGCTGAATGGAGGTCGTGATCTTTAATAATCATACCCATTTTTTTCGTTTCCAAAAATCCTCTTATATCAAATATAGTTCCATTGATTGGTTGATAAGTTTTTTATCTTTAAAACAAAATGTATATGGAGCCTCCTCCTTTCTTCCCCTCTCTACTCTGTAAAGCGTAAGGGTCTATAACAATCGTAGAAATATATCTCGTAACCAAGTACTTTTCCATGTCATATTTGTGTCCATTTGTTGGCTTCGTTAGAACTTATTCGTTGAGAACTTATGCTAACAAAATTGTATTGGGCTCACCTCCCTCCTACTTTGTACCTACTCACTGGAAGTGTGTCAGATAATCATAGAATCATACCAAAAGATTTTCCATATTAAATTTTGTCCATTTCTCGGATTTTGTAAAAAAAAAAGTTAAATGTAAGCCTCCTCTTCCCCTCCTATATTCCCAATTCTATCATCCAATTGCAAGAAAGGAATTGTTTCACATAGAAAAAGTATTTTTCGTACTCAAATACTTTTTGATGTCAAATTTGGTTTCATTTGCTCGATTAATTTTAGAGTTATGCAAAAAAATTGTATGGAAGCCCCCCTTTCCTCCTATATATATTTCCGCTAATACTCCCCCTTTTCATCCACCTCTTTGACGGAGTGATAGATACCAAATTTTCATAGAAGCATTTCTCGTACCCAAATATCGTTCCATGCCAAATTTGGTTCCATTTGTTGTTGTAGTTCTTGAGAAATGCAGTCATAACTGTATGAAACTTCCCTCCCTCTATCTTTTCTCCCGCTGGAAAAAGGAAGGGGTCTTTAATAATCATAAGAATATGTCACGTTCCCAAATACCCGTTCATGCCAAATTTGGCTCCATTTTCTTAATAAGTTATTGAGTTATGTAAAAATTATAAAAGAGGCCCCCTCCCCCCTTTATATCTCCCTACTGGAAAGAAGGAGGGGTCCCAGATATTCATAGAAATACTTTTGGTATCCAAATACTCTCCCGTGCCAAATTTGGTTCCATTTGCTTTATTAGTTTTTGAGTTATGTAAAAAATATGAAAGAGGCCCCCTCCCCCTTTCTACCGGAAAGAGGGAGGGGTCTCAAATAATCATTGAAATATTTTTCGTATCAAAATACCTTCCCATGCCAAATTTGGTTCCAATATCTTGATTAGTTTTCGAGTTAAGGTACACCGGGGTAAGTGGGGACGGTTTTTCGTATAGTTCAACTTTAAAAAATCATTAAAAAATCAGCAGTGGATCAATTTTGATAAAATTGCATTCAATGTAAAGCAGAACATGTTGTTTACAAATGCTGAAAAGATGAGCTTGATAGACGCAAAGCGTAAAAAGTTATCACGTAAATTGTTATGGACAGCTGGTGTCTTCACTTACCCCGCTTTATGGGGTAAGTGGGGACGGTAGATTTTCCCTTTGATTTCTCAGGAAATTTTCAACTAATTTGTGTTTTTTTGGTTGAATACGTTACTTTATTACTCGATCCGTCCAAAATTTTGAAAAAAGTTCATGGTAGTGATTATTGTGTTCAATTTATGTTACAACACACGAGATCCGATTTTATCGAAAATATATACTAATTTCAGTACTTTTCCCAACTTTTCATGATCCGAATGCTAAATTAAGCTAAAATGTATTGAATGAAGGGGAGAAAATTGAAAAAATGTGTAAACATCAAGTATATATAAAGCCGTCCCCACTTACCCCAGGTAGGGTTTGGAGACAACATTTTAGATTTTTTAAAATAAACTATTTTTTCTTAATTTTTAATCGTCGTTTCTTTTCCTAACTTGTTGTTTCGAATTCAAGGATTGTTTCAATGTAAAGTTTTTCGTCAAGAGCCAGCTAGTTTAAGAGAAATTTGCGATTGAAAAAGATGCACATCAACTCCACATCGTAGTTAAAAATAGAAACTTAACAAAAAGTCACCGTAAACATCCGCTATTGTCGGAACCGTATCTCTTTTACAGTTTTTGGATAGATTACAAGTAAATTTAACATTCTACATTCAAAGTTTGAAAAAATAGTTTACAGTATTGTTTTTATAGCCACCGTCCCCACTTACCCCGCGTCCCCACTTACCCCGGTGTTATGAAAAATTCTAAGGTTTCTCCCCTTCCTATCACCCCACTGAGAGGAGGGAGGGGTACCTAATTTCCACCATTCCATTTATTTATTTATTCCGCCAAACAGTGTAGGCTACATATATATAATAACTTAAACCTAGAGATTACAATTTTCAAATAAGCTTAATAATAATAATTTTTCTTTACATTTACAAAGTCAGGTTCTTCGGTGCCTGTTACCGTAAAAACCTTTTTTCAGCTGCTGTTTTGACATAGTTAAGTCTATATTCTCATAATGTTTATTATAACTATACATTAAACAATTAACAGGACTATATTTTCCATAATCAGTTCGAGTAGAGGTTATAATGAAAAGATTTCTTGTTCTTAAATGACGGCAAGGACAATAAAAGTTTAATTGATTTAGTAGATAAGCAGACTGAACGCGCTGATTAATTATGTCGTTTACAAAACAGATTGCAGCAAACTCTCTTCTTACACTTAATGTTTCCATGTTTATAAGCAGGCAACGTGATTCATAGCTAGGTAATTGGTTCTGAGACCATCCTAAATTTCGTAAAGCGAATAGAACAGCGAATATTCATAGAAATATTCCCCGTCCCCAAATACCACTCCATGCCAAATTTGATACCATTTGCTTGATTGGTTCTCGAGTTATGCAAAAAATTGTCTATTGTTTGGGAGGCCCCTCCCCCCCTTCCTGTTAGGGGGAGGGGTCTCAAACCATAATAGAAACCTTCCCCGGCCTCCAATACCCCCACCTGCCAAGTTTCACGCAAATCGGTTCAGTAGTTTCTGAGTCTATAGGGAACAGACAGACAGACAGAAATTCATTTTTATATATATAGATAAACCTCACCGAAAAACGTCGATAATTTGGAAGAACAAACCTTCGCTGTGATAAATCCAAAACTCAATCACAAATATCGGATAAAGGTAAAATATTATGAAATCTGGATGAATAAATAAGTCTAGTTGGATGCAGCAAAGGAAGATTGTAAATATTTTTTAAGCATCCATTTAGCCGAGTTTGAAGTTATGTTGTATATGACAACTCCAAGAAAGGGTACTATCTAAATGTTTGAAAGTATTTGAAGTTTTTACTTCTTCTATAGCAAACTGATTCATATATGGATCCCTGTGTAGAGAATGTTTTTTTCCTGGAGGAATGAAATAACATATATTTAGTTTTCCGTAGTTTAAAGAGAGTAAATTGCTATTGAAAAATTTAGATAGCAATTTCGAATCATGTTCCAGGTTTTCGATTATAACATTTGGGGATTTTCCTGTGTACAATAAAGCAGTATCATCTGCAAAAAGCCGTGCTGTACCAAGAAGAGGAAGATTACAAATATCATTAATGTACACAAGAAAAAGTAGAGGACCAATGTTACTGCCCTGTGGAACCCCTTTACTAATATTTCTCAATACGCTGGCTATTCCTTCAACCACAACGAATTGTTTTCTGTTGTTCAAATAACTTCGAATTATATCATTTGCTTTGCACCCTATTCCGTATTTGTTCAATTTGTCTAGTAAAATTTCAGGATTCAATTTGTCGAAAGCTTTTTTAGGTCAAGAAATAAGGCTCCAACAATATTTTTAGAATCAATTTCTGTTATTAGTGAGTCAACTAGTTCAGAAATAGCTATAAGAGTGCTTGATCCTCCTCTAAACCCGTATTGCATTTTGTATAAAATATTATTACTACTGAGGAAACTCATGATTCTGTTTACTAGTAATTTCTCGAATACTTTGCTGAAGACGCTCAGCGAAGAAATGGACGATAATTGTTGACATCTTCTGGATCACCTGATTTAAAAATTGGAGTTACTTTTGCCACTTTGAGGCAATCTGGAAGACAAGAAAATATGAGGTTGTTCTTTTTTACAACACTTGTTGGGAAGCTATCCGGTTCACAACTTTGTCTGTTTTTGAGGTTCAGTATAATCAGATTAACTTCATTTTCATCTGTTGGTTGGAGAAAGATTGAATTCCCTTTCTCGTTTCTATTGGACAAAACGTCAAACTCAGGTTCATTTGGTATAACCTTGGCAAGGTCGGATCCAATTGAAGAGAAAAAACTGTTGAACTTATCGCCAAGACTTTTTTTGTCAGTTATAAGGTTTGACCTTCGGTTAGTTTAATTGTAGGCGATTGGTTGGATCTACCCAATAGTTGATTTATATTTTTCCAAAGTTTCGAGTGCGTTGTATTATTGAGTTATTTTTCTGAGTACAGTCGTATACATGTTCTCTTTTTAAGATAAAGTTTTTTGTTGATATGTTGAAGCATTTCTTTGAGGTGAGTATCATTGGGATGTTTTTTTACACGTAATCGTCGAAGGTTAAAACAAATATTTTTAAACTGCGACCCAGAGATGGGTCTTGACTCAAACATTCAGTCAGCGAATCTTTTTTTGTAGAGAAATGAATCCAACTGTGAAATAAGGCGGTGCCAAACACCGAAATTGGCTGGATATCCAAATACGGCAAACGCATTGTTTCTCATCATAACTGACAACCCGTGCAGGATATGAGAAGACAATGCAAATCTTGCCGTGCTTAATAATTTCCAAACTTGATTCCAACTACCGTAAGATGAAATGATGGGAATAAAAATAGACCAAGAAAAATGATTATGATCACATGGGACAACTATTCCCTTCATTCCGATAGACATCGACACTCAACCAGTATAATATTCATACGCCAGGTTGGTCTCCTGTAGTAGAATGTTAATACATGGGCCCCGGAGAGGCGCAAGATGTGGGTTCAAGTCCTACCGGGAGACAAGGCGAATTTTTTTTCGCATGTTTTTCAACATCGATTTTCTCTTATCTAGTCCCTGAAATTTCATCTAACACAGTTGGATTCATTTCTCTACGTTAAAAAAAATATTTAAAAAGAATTTTCCGGATTTCCAACATTTTTGTTTTTTTATGATTATTTTCACCGTCCACCATAATCCATATTTCCTAGCATATTGTTCATTATAATATGTAAGTCTTAAATTTTCACCAAAATAGCCTTATTTGAAAAGTACACCCGTAGAAGAGGTTGCAATAATCCAATCCCTACTAAGCAAATCTCTGAGCAGAAAATGCGCTGAAGCATACATTATACCAAAGATTATATGATTGGAAAAGCACTACTGACTGGCACAAAGACTTGAGCTCCCAAGCAAAATGATGCATGAGCACTACATTCAAGCAAAACAAGAAAAACATTCTATGGGTTTTTCATCCTATTGGATAATTCATCCCAAAAACAATATAGTAAGAATCGATCTCACAGCAACCTTTTCAGCTCGGATTGCCAGTTCAACATTTTACCGAGTGCACCACCATCGGTTGACAAACGGAAGTTTATTTTCATAATTCTTCTGCCACCACCGATTACCAAAAAAAAACCAACTGCATTGGACGTCTGCCTTTTGGCCGTTGTTTTATTTTTCATCCTACATTGTCTTTTAGGGAAAAAGGATGAGAATGGGAGAGTAATGGGGTGGGATTGAGAAACTAGTCACTGATTTCTATTGCCTGCCAGTTTACATAGGATATTATAGGATATGTTTTATTTGGTTTCTTTCAGACATATGCAATGCAGTGGACAATGCCAGTTATTAGAAAGCTTGTTAATGCCGTTCCAGCACAGAATCTTATACCGCTAAATCCACCTCCAAGAAAGTTCATTATTGGAGGAGGTGATTTCTGGATGTAGCTAACAGCAGAATACAAATTTCTTTGTGGAAAATTTCAAATCATGGATCTGCCGGTTGGCAGTTAATGTACATTGCAAAAAAAAATAGTGATTGCATACATTCAGGCGTCATTAGGAGTTAAGTTAAACAGCCTCAGCCCAGAAAGTTCAATATGTGTTAAGCTATGTTCGAATAATAAAGTACCGCGAATAAACATTTAGTGTTTTCGTTGATTTTGGCACACGGTTAATGCTCAAATAAATCATACAGAAAAACCGGTCACCAAAGAACAGCAGGGTGTTTAGGGATAAATGATACTTCAATTTTCTAAGCAGGTTTTCCTTTGAAAAAATAGTCAACTACAAGATTCGCTCGATAACCAGAACGAAGCGAAATCTCATGTATAGAACCGAAGTTAGAGTACTTCTAGCCGAAGCAAGGCATCATGTTTACATTTCCAATCACTTGGCTGTCTGTCAGATTGGTGGTCTCGTTCTAAGAACTTGCCAACGATGATTCCCGGTAGCAACCCGAAAAATAGTTAATCAAAAAAGTAAGCAACGGCGGCAAACCGGTAGCCGCTTTTTGGAAATCTCATTAAAACTAAGAGGATTCGACAAAAGCCCGGACCAGAGCAGGTCCGGAACGGGTTAACACCGACCTATGCAATGATGCTGCTCCGGTAGCTGTGTTTATCCATGAAAAATAGGTCGAAATTAACACCTCAACTCGAAATAAATTAAGTCATTAGCCATGCTATCGGAGGAACCAAAAAACAAAAAAAAATCCATCCTGGACCTCAAAAAGCTGGTAGCAAACGGCCGCCGCAATGGAATGAAACCTTTAAAACAAGAGGAAAAATCGGTAGCAATTTCACCTTCCGATTGTAGTCACAAAACATCAATGGCCGGCCGCCAGGGGGAAAACAAAACTTGAAAATAAAAGATCAAACAATCGGGCCCGGCCTTTGCAATATCGATTTTTATTGTCGGGGTCTAATCCGAAATCAAAACAGGTAGCAAACAGCCATATTTCCTCGATTTTTTTCCTCCATACCTTCAAACATGGGTATTGGGTAGCTACTTGTTCGATTGCTGTCGTCGTCTTCGTCATCATCATCATCAACAACAACAACGTCGGATGTTTCTCTTGGCGGAGGTTTGTTTTGTTTTGCTTCCCTGACGACGGACGGTGGGTCAATAATGGCGGCATTCCTTCAAAGGCGAGATGAGACCCACCCGCCTTCGTGTTAGTCTGCGTCAGGATACGGCCATTTCTCGGGAACCTCGGGTTTGCTAAATAGTAGCAAGTTGCCGCCACGGATTACACACGCCCCGGAGGTCCCGCTCCCACGCACACGCTCCGATGTTTGGCTTTGTAGTTTCTATTAGTTGTTTGTTGAAATAATTTTGTGCTCATTACTACCGCTTTTACTCTGTTTGGATACGGAGCGAATCTTGATTTTTTTTTCTATTTCATTTTTCCAGGTAAGAGTTCGGCCTTTTTTCCTGTTCGAATCCGTTCGGTAAATAGATGCGCGCTTCCTCCGGTTCACGGAAATCTAAACTTTCGACTCGAATCGAGCATAGCTGATGTTCGTTTGAACTGGATAATCTTTCATTAATCTACGTTTTCTTTAAACAGTCGAAAAGTAAGCAGCATAAGAATTTTTTGCTAGGAAAATCGCAACCGTAGTTTCTTGAATTACACTGGCGGACATTCTTCTTAAGTTCTTAGCTGCCATGTGCACCCCTAGGCAATCCACAGGAATGAGTCCATTTGTGATCTCTTCTCTCAACGACTCGAACCTTAACCCACCAAGACTCACAACGATCGAGGGTCGCCAATCTCCCCTAGCGAGATTTAATGACCATTTTGACCGCATACGTAATCTTACTTCACAACTATTCACACTCTAAGCCGCGACAACCCAAAACAAAGTTGTTATGCCGCAAAATCGGATGAAACTGGCTCCCGACTATTTTAAGTTCGAGTAGGTTTTCCCAAACATGAGAATAAACGTCCTTTTTGCAACTTAATTTTGGGGCATGTCATGCGGCAGGGATTTTTATGGGATTTTTCATTTCATGAACCAATTATCAAAAGGGATTATACATATTAAATAAACACAATGTGTTTGTTCATAATTCACGTTTTATTTTACAAAATGTTTTTTTTCACTATTCACTAGCACCGGAAGAAGGAAAACCAGACTAAAATCGTCACTGGAATTGATGACTATCCAGTGCATACAATTAATTTGCGGAACAACCGAAATCATGCCTTGTCGAAAACTTCTCCGGCGATGGGCAGCATATAGGAACAGCGCGTTTCAGCACAAGCTTGAGGCCACCTGGTGCTATCGGGAGTTATCGTTTTCAGTAGGCCGTGAATGGCTAATGCTACGATTGTTCCAGATCGCCATCCACTTCCTCCGGTTTCCTAATGGTTTTTCTACCATCTGAAAATTCGCTGGGTGATGCAAATGATATTCTAGTCGTTCTAGAATACGATTTCTGAATCGACACTCGATGAACTAACGTGTTCTGGAAAGCTGTAAAATAGAATGAATTTAGAATGATAGAATCATATTAAATTAAACGCTTTTTACCATACTTTGTTTTCGGTACAACTGTTTTTTTTTTTGGTTACAAAATGCGGGAGAAAAGGGAAATTTTTTTGGGGTGATAAGTTCGAGCTCCGAACTTTAACTTTGGTGTATTGACAACACCCCAAAATGAAGAAAGACAGCTGAACTTAATTTTGGTGCCCTGGCAAAGTCATTTTTGGGTTGTTTTGATTCTGAGTGCAGATTATACCAGATTATGGCAACGACGTTTTTTTACGTCGACTCTAAATACTCCGGCGATAAAATGTGTATTGTAAATTGGGTACAGAAAAACGAGCGTGAACCGATAATATAAACCTGTCATAAAGAAAATTTTCGACACATGACTAAATTTCAAGTTTGCCAGGAAAAACGCCAACGAGACGTGGGATTATGAATTTAAATATCACCGCGCCAGCACTAAATTTTAAATACTTCGGAAGTTCGGACTTCCGACAGACTCCATTATACAAAGCCAGAGCTAAACTTAGCCGCTCATTTCAGGAATTTCCAGGTTGTCGGTTCCACAAAACAGCTTATGACTGCCGTAAGTGATATTTCTGCTGCAACATCGTAGCTCCGCGTAGATGACTACGCTTTACCATCAGGAAATTCTGGAGTTAGACAACAGTTGACGTCTGAAAGAGTGCTGATTGTGGAACATGATGCAGATGCAAGTAAGAACTGGAAGCCGCAAAACGAAAATTAATTTTGAAACTCACGTCAAAAACCCAATGTGGTTGGGGCATCCTGAATAGAATAGAAAACCCACGTAGTCCAGAGATGCCAATGTGCCTGATTTTTCAGGCATTGCCTGATTTTTCGAGGCTCTGCCTGATAACCTGATAAGCCATTGAATTTCCCTGATTTTTGAAAATATGCCTGATTTTGCCTGATTTTTGCGAATGTCATGAAAAATGGGTAGTAAGGAACTTGAGTAGGTACCATAGCTGAAGTGAAAAAGAGAAAATGTGGCTGAATCAAAGCAATCCAAAGATTCCCGTTAATTTTTATTTAAAAAAGGGATTTAAATGGAATCTTTCGATTGCTTGATGCTGTAGAATTATTCCACCAAGTAGGCTCATAACACATATTGGAGTGAAAATGTGGAGCGATGATCAAAAAAAAAAAAAGGTCATCACTTTGAGTGAAATGTCCGTTACTTTAACGCTGCCTGATTTTACCTGATTTTTATTTCACCTGTTCCCTGATTTTTAAAAAAAAACATGTTGGCAACCCTGACGTAGTCATATGAGTGCGCTAAGAGTTCGAGAGACTATAAATAGCCAGCAGCGACGAGAGCTCAGTCAGTCTAGAGAGAAACGGCAAACAGAGAAGATCGAGAACATCACAGTGGTCAGGTTCAAAAATTTACAGCAAAGAGGTACTACAGTGATATCGAGACAATAGGGAGGATTTTGTCTAAAAGGACATCAACCCACCCAACTGCCCTCAATTACGCCCTATCGAAAAATATTGGGCAATTGTCAAGCAGAAGATGAAGAAGAATGGTAGAACGACTCGGGTGCAACAGAGATGTAGAGATGTTGGAACAAAATGGCCGTTGAGGTCAGCGAACAGGGTGCCCTATGATGAGTGGTATTCGCTAAAAGTTCGAGATTTCATCATAACCACATCTGAATATTTTTTTTTTCATTTTCGAAAAAATGCAACGGCTCACCGGCAGGACTTGAACCTGCAATCTGCGCTTCAGTACAACGGTGCGTTAGCCAATTTTACCACGGTCTTTTTCGAAAAATTCGTTATATTTACGGCTTATGTTCTTCGTTCTTTGATACCTCATGTTTCTCTAATACTCTAATACTCTAATACTAATTCTCTAATACCATCACCTACGAATATGTGTTTATTTTCAGGTACAAATATGTACCAAGCGATTTCATAACATCAGTACTGATATTTTTTGTTTTTTTTAAATGTGCTATTAAAGACCTACAGTTTGACTTCATAACATTTTGATTTCGTTTGCATAGTTAATGCCTTAAATGAGAAAGTTTCCTGCATAAAAAATTGAGATAAGCCACAAATTCGTATGCATTTTAATGACGTTAAATTGCAAGTACAGTAGCACTTCAATTTCGTACTGCCAGCGGGTTGTACATCTAACCGGATCTGTTTCTGATTAAGACAACGAACAATCTGAAAAGTAAATAAAGCATTTAAACACTGGGGCGGAGTTAAAAACTATTGAAAAGCTCATCTGCCGCCGTAATTCAAACGAGGAACCAGATCAAGCTAACCAACGCAACTTCTTACCAACTTTTTTGAGCCGATCCGGTCATATGCTCTTTTCCTTTGCTACTGATATTGGCAGACAAATTAGCAAACGGTTATACCTCAAAAGATGCGCATCTGAAAAAAGTACCTCAATTTAGGTAAACTTCAACTCGTTACGAAGTAGAAGGTACATTTATTGAGTTTACCTTTTTTCTAGGTGAGTTTTACCTTTTTTATAGGTGAGTTTTACCTTTTCATTCAGGTACATTCACCTCACTACGGAGTATAAAGTACCTGTCAATAATTTACTAATTAGGTGAAATGTTAATAATAAGGTGAAATGTACTTTTTCCAGTTCGATTCAGGTAAACTTTACCTCGCTATGATATGAGTTTCACTTCGAAGAGGTAGAATTTACCATTTTGGTTTCACGAGCGTTCACCTTCCCAACACACATTTTGTGCTGGCAAAGGACTGAAAAAAAACGTGGTTTAGTTTTTAATCAGCAATCTCGCTGAACGAAGGGCAACAAAATTCACTAAGAAGCGTGCTTTCAGCCCTTAATCATCTGGATTTGAAGAAGTTATCCAGTCAAAATGTCACTAAATGTCTATCGACGGAGGGACCGAAAAAAATTAATAAAATGACCAATGTCTTCCCTATGTTTGGCACCCATTTTTCCCATCTTTATTGTTTTCTTTTGTTTTTAACCTGCTCCGAACTTGAATCCCCCGCTTACTGGTCACATGCCGCAGTACGCAGAACCAACCATGAAGGCTGCGGCGTGACATTTTACCTTTTACAATTAAGGTGGTAAGGGATTATGGAAAATGGACACATAAATTTTCTTCAAAGAAACGCTAATCGATGAAGCCTTGAAAGAGGA
Organism: Uranotaenia lowii; assembly: GCF_029784155.1. Classification (NCBI taxonomy): domain Eukaryota; kingdom Metazoa; phylum Arthropoda; class Insecta; order Diptera; family Culicidae; genus Uranotaenia; species Uranotaenia lowii. The sequence goes on along the minus strand of NC_073691.1, from coordinate 189,222,251 downwards.
CGAATGACCAAGTTGGTTAAAATCCTCTATAAATAAACAAAAAAGAATAGAATAGATGGAGCCTTGAGTGTAAAATTGAACGCATTTTCGCTTGATGCCCTCCATCGAAGACATGTTAATCCTTCTCGTCTTTGACCATGCGCGGATCTACGGGGGGGGTGATGGGGGTGATCACCCCCCCCCCCCCCAGGAGGAAAAAATAAATCATCAGTAAAATGTTCACAAATATTTTAACTCAATTTAGATGAAATATAACTTTTTCATGTGTCCAAATATCTTAACATTGATATTACCATTTTTACGCGTGTTTAAGAATTCAATAGTTGCTTAAAAATATGCTTGAATTGAGTATAAACAGTATGCGCATGAATATTTTCGTGGCTTCGGACGCGCGAAAAGGATTAAGCTTGCACCTCACTCCCTAAGGAATTTCCTTAAGCATGACAGCAGATTAGTCTCTGCTTTCAGGAACATGCATGCCACCGAAAATGATAAGGGGTAAGTACATACATCTGTAACTGAACCGTAAAAGCATCGAAATGGTTTCAAGTTCTACTAGCAAATCTGACCTCCAGAATGATCAGTCGTTTGCATCTGCTGCAGACTCATTAGTCTATGAAATAGATAAAGGATACTCAACTATTGATGATATCACAAAGCTTAACATTTTAACTGGACACTGGGTACCTCAACCACAATTTTCGTTTCCATACTCCGAGCATTTGAAAAGTCGAAGTGCAGAAATAGAAAAACCAAGGTGGCCAGCGAACCGGGAAAACCGGGAAAAAACCGGAAATTGAAAATAGGACCGGGAAAACCAGGAAAAAAAACCGGGAATTTTAAATCAAAACCGGGAAAATTCTCTATGGATCGTTTTACCCCTATATGAACCAATTGAATTCTAAAATAAATTCATTTTTTCGTTTTTTTTCTCAAAAGCGACATAAAATTGGGATCAAAATTTCATGGGGGAAATGTGGGCAAAAGTCGATAATTTCTTGAAAAACCGAGATTTTTTAGCTTAGCACATACCTTTTAGTGCTCTGGAGTGTTCGAGTTCCAAAATATATTGATTTTTTTTTTGTAAATTACTAATTTTTGACACAAATTTTTTATAAGCATCAAAAACGCAAATAAACTTATGTATCTTTCATATGTTCGAAAAAATTGTTTTTCAGTTTTTAGAGCCGGCAATTTATAAAATTATGCGGGGAAAATATGAGAAAACAGAAAAATTCAAATTGAGTGGCCACCATGTTACATGGTTCATTAATAAAATGCCCAATAGGTAGAACGAGATACCAAAAGTTTGTGTGATTCTATTTAACATTTTGCGCTTTTACTGGCAATGGCATTCTTTATTGATTAGAAATTTGAAAAATACAGATAGTTAAAATGTATGAGCTAAAAATTACATCAAGATATTGTCACAAAGCTTATTTGAAAAGCAAATTCGAGCCTTAGAATAATTTTCAAAATTTGTATTAGAACTTCAAATTTAAAATTTGAATTACAATATTCAAATTTTCTGGTTGGATGGCAAACTCAGACTCAGAGTTTAGATAAACATGCCAAGTCCAAAGTCAAGCTCTTAGAACTCAGCCTCAGGCTCAAGTGTTCAAGACGAGAATCAAATCAAAATTTTAGAATA
>NC_073691.1:189181609-189220100 GCF_029784155.1 Uranotaenia lowii | reverse complement strand
TGCACTTAAAAATACTAAATAGATTTAAAATAAATGATTTACTAACGTCCGTTCAAGACTGGATGGTTAACAAACCAAATTTCTACACAAGTTTCGAAGTTATGGATACTGATAGATCAACCTGGACACAGGGTGGCCCTACAACTAGGATAGGATTTGTATCTTTTTTTACTGATGGTTCAAAAATGAATAACAATGCTGGTGCCGGAATTTATGGCCCAGGGGTTAACATATCGATTCCAATGGGATGTTGGCCAACAGTCTTCCAAACAGAGGTCCATGCGATTTACTCTTGCGCGGAAATTTGTTTGAAGAGGATGTATAGGCACGCTAATATATGCATATTCTCAGACAGTCAAGCAGCGTTACAAGCTTTAAAAGCCCAATGTGCAGCTCAAAACTAGTATGGGATTGTATTAATGCTTTAAATCAATTATCAATACAAAATCAGGTGAACCTTTATTGGGCTCTAGGTAACCGCGGCATAGAAGGAAATGAAAAAGCGGATATACTGGCTAGGAGAGGATCGGAAGGGCCAATGACCGGGCCGGAACCTTTCTGTGGAGTATCAACTTGTGCACTTAACAAAGAACTAAAAACTTGGGAAAATTTAAAAATAAAATTCAAATGGCTTGTAGCTATTGGTGCTAGGCAATCAAAAAGATTCATAAAGCCCGATCCAAAGAAAACTCGCGACCTTTTGAGCCTGTCGAAAAGTGATCTGAAAACATTTACAGACCTTTTAACAGGGCATTGTCCATGCAATTACCACCTTAAAAAAATTGGCAAACTTAGTAATGATATGTGCCGTTTCTGTAAAACTGAAGTAGAAACTGCAGAGCACTTAATGTGTGACTGTGGATATCTTATGACACATCGACCAAAAGTTCTTGGTAAGCGAATCCTAACGCCCAATGATATTTAGAAGATGAAGGCCAGTAAGGTGGTGGGATTCATAAGGAACACCATCCCAAACTGGAATTATGTCTTGACTTCGTCTACAACTGACATCTCAATTAATGATGACAGTACGACGTAATCAGACAAATAGTAAATTGGGTTACTCCACAATAGATCAAACAAATTGGTCGCAGTGGATTTGCTCATACAAAAAAAAAAAAACAAAACAAATACCATGAAGTAAAATTGACAGACATAATTGACATGTCACTTAGAAGTCCCAAATAGGTTCTTTAAACCATCTAGAGGTATCTAGAAAGGTTCGTGTGGTGAATATATGATGATGGTTACAAATGAACAAGCGTAATGCTGTCAGATGAATAAAGTCTACAGGTTTTGTACTCAAAACAAGTTGAGCGTGTGGGTTGAAAAAACGGTCATTCATTTGACGAATTTTCCGTAACTAAGTTGAGTGTCATGTTTGTGAATAAAATTGTGAGAAAACGTGAAAATTCAACATCAAGTACGACAGTGCGTTATAAAGTTCTTAGTGAACACAACCGACCTTATTAAATGAAGTTTTATTAAAAGCGCGTAGAAGTTCCGTTATCGATATTTTAACCTTTCAAAAGGCGATGGAAGTCCCTGAGTAACTTGTACGTGAAATGAGTCACCTGAAGATCCCGTAAAACATTTTTTCAGCCAAATATGAACTTCGGGGGTCCATCCTTAGGTAAGAACGCGACTTTTGTTTGCTTGGGAGGTGTGTTCAATGAAGTTTGGTCGAAAGACATCAAAATCGATTTACAATTGATCGGAAAGATCGGAATTTGAAAAGGCGGTTTTCTCAAGGCAAATTGTAATGAATCCATCATTTTGGCCATCTCAAAAGCAATTCTTTCCCGAATACAAGCATTCGTCGGAAAATGTTGCAAATTGTTCGACTCGAAGTAAACAAAGATTTTTGTTATCAAGAATAAGCTATCCAAGCAATCAAAAGTCGCGATTACTTAAAGAACTCCGATGTTCACATTTGGCTGAAAAAATGTTTTACGGAAGCTTCAGGTGAATCTTGTCACGCAAACGTTTCTCAGGAACTTCCATCGCCCTTTGAAAGGTTCAATTATTGATAAGGGAACTTCCAAGCGCTTGTAATGCAACTTCTTTCAAGAAGGTCGATAACGTTCGCTTAAGACTTTCTAGCGCACCGTTAAGATAATTCCAGGTGGTTTAACGAACCTATATGGGAACTCTAAGCAACATGTCAATAATGTCTGTCAATTTCTTGTCATGGTATTTGTTTTGTTTATATCAGTACTGATATTTACAAATGGAAATCAAGAATTTTTCGAATTTTTCTTACCAATGTTACGATATTCGAATATATTTTTGATGATTAGAATTTTTGTTATTTTGTTATTTAATAAATGAACTGAAAGTCCTTTAAACGAAATACGGTACAATCTATTGACCAACCAATTGAATCATTTCCAATGACATTAACTTTAAATACTTATTATTACAGTGGCAATGAACTACTACTGGGTTGGTCGAGAGGCTGGTGAGTTTCATTGCAACCTAGAGAGCATCGGTTCAATTCTCTAGGCGTAAGTAGCTTTTGTAATCAAAACCATACACCCAAAATAATTTAGAAATTATTTTTACGGTATTTTTCACGTAAACTAAGATTTTAATGCATCATATCGATTCTACGTGAATTTTGTAGTAACCCCAGTGTAGCAAAAACGCCCCGGTAGCAACTACTTTACTTCCACATAACTGACCCATGAATTGCATGTAATGTCTAAGTGGATGATTTCAAAACCGTTCTGTGCATTTTTCTCCAGCGAGTGGTGGTAAATTCAAATAAGAATATGGAATTGTGGTCCGTCAGTTTTGTTGCATGTTGTAATTTTTTTTGAAGCCGTTATGCCTGGTGTCATCATGATCGGTTATTCAACTGTTTCGGATTTGTCGTTTTGGTAAGTGATAATAATTCTTAATTGTAATCAGCTAATTTTTCTTTTTCATTTTTTTGATAGCAATGGCTTTGGATACAAGTGCTCTGGATGTTGAACGGAACACCATTTACGGAACATCAGAAAAGGTAAAATATTTTTTATTCAAATAATACTTTTTTTTTATTAATGTATCTGTCAATTTTTACAGGATTTCAAAATGAAAGCTGCGTTGTATAGGATGTCCAAAAATAAGTGTTTATTATACTTAAGAGGGGGGTAGGGTCTAACACTTTCAAAAAATCGATTTTTTTATTTTTTTATTTTCTTATTGTAAAACATTTCAAGAATGTTGTGTCAAATTTTCTAATCAATTGAAGCAAAATTGTAGAAATTATAGGCCTTTATCTCCTCCTATCTAATACTGCAAGAAAACAAGAGCAGAAACTTCAAACGCGTTTTTCTCGAAAGCACATTTTCAAAGCCCGTGGACATCGTCATTTGAAAACTACTTATCCGATTCTTTTCAAATTTGGAACATATTTTCTACATATAAAATACCAGACCCCAACGTTTTTCTTTTTTTGTTTTTTTACTTTGGGGAGATTTTACAGATAAAAAATGGCGGATTTTTTCGTGAAAAATCGTAGTTTTTACTTCAAACAGCCACAAAAATTTCATAAAAAATTTTTTAAGTTAAATAAAAACGTTGGGGTCCAGAAAAACATCTATTAAAAATATTTTGCTCGGATTTTTTGACTTCAGATGATTCTGGGCTGAGATACAGTGTCCACCGCAAATCCTGTATTTTAAAAGGCATCCTCGAAAGTGCTCCGTCGCCGGCTCATTTTTCAATATTTTTCTACGAAAAAATTACTAAATGTTCTTTTAACAATGCTTTGTATAATGCAAAAAAATTGAATACATTTCTTTGAACGATAGCTCTAGAAAAAAATCGTGAATATGGTGTTTTTTTACCCGTTTGACCCCCCCCCCCCCCCCCTTTAAATAGTGTAGTGTTAAAGATGTGCGATAATCCTAAAATAAAGTTTATTCATAACAAAATTTAGTTTTTTTTTAATCATTATGAAAAACAACACAAACAGGTAGAAAAAACACCCTTAATTTCATTCGGATATTAAAAACATTCCTCGTGGCTTTCATAAACAAACCGCATTGAACTGACAAAAAATTCACGTAAAATGTAGGTGCGTTCCATGAAGCACAAATTCTTATAGGGACGCGTTTACATATCGATTTCGTAGCATCTACGTGAAAATCAATTGGATAAAAATTACGTAGTTTTTCACGTAGCCCCAACGTGCGGATTATTTTGGGTGTATAATTAAAATCAATGAGATAGACCATGATAAACCAGCAACCTAGCAATCTGTCATCTGGTTGTCAGATTTTTTTAATCAGCACGTAAAAGTTTTTTGAAATTCTCTTGAAAACGAACTTCAAACTAGCTTTAAGAACTTAAATTTTGTGATGATTAGCATTCTCTTCAGACAGAAACGAGAGCTGATTAAGCTTCTATGGAACCTTTTTAAGGGAATTCTGGTTGCTTTGGTAGTTTTAGGCACAAGGAAGGCATCAATGCGTAAAATTATTGCTAACTTTTAATGAAAAAAATATAACACGAATCGTTTCACTATTGTCTTTTTTTTTAAATAATATTAATCCTCAATCATTAATTTCTTCTTCATATATAGGAGTCTAATATTAAAATCACCCTGTGATAAAAACGGAAAATAATAATTATTTTTCAAACATACAATCATGATGGTAGATTAATTCTGTATTTTATTTGATATTTTTCGTATTTCACCAGTAAAAACAAATTCTTACATTTCCTTCGGTGGGTCTTGATTGCTCCTTCCTTTTTGATTATTAAGGTTTAGAAATTACAATTATTATTTAGGAAACTAATTGTTTGTTTGACTAGTTTTGATCGATTTCAATTGGCTTCATTGAACGGCGATTCGACTTGTTTCGACAAAAATATTGGTTGAATGAACAGTCATTTACCGATCGAAATCGATTGAAACCAATTTCTATCACGTAACATACTTATCTTTATTTTTTTGTTTTTGATCTTTTTTTTCGATGCGCGTGAAAAGTGTTTAACTCCTAGTGATTAAGCATTTAAACCAAAGGTTTGTTGTTTTCGAAGAGATAAGGCTGAACAAATTTCAAATCCTTCTTTTGTCACTCGGAGCTAGATCTTCGCAAAGAGGGGGGATAATAAAAAAAATATGCAAAAAAAAACAAAGTGGAATGAATTGCATGAAAACTTGTAGGCGATAGATAATATATCATAGCTGAATCCCATAAATCAAGTAATTTTTTTTATAGAAAAATTCAATAAAATCAATCATTCAAAAGGTGATAAATCTCTTATCTTCCACAGCTTGGTGTTTGCCCTTGATATTTGATAAATTTTCCGAAATATCCATAGAATACTTCAAATTTTATTTATTCCCTCCTTCGGGGCTTTCCGAAGGGGGATGCAACAAAGGAAGAAATTGATATTTGTTCCGGCCTAAAGTCTTTCGTTAAAGAAACTAACCATTTACTTGGCGGAAAGTGGCAGATATTATTTAGTTTTGTTATAGAATTTTAAATAAATGTCGCTCAAAAAAAAAATTGGAAACAAATTTCTTTGTATAAATATGACTACCATGGGGGTTTGATTTGAAATTTGATTTGTTTTATATTTTGAAGTACTGATTTCCAGCAATTGAGATTGCTGGATTTCCAGTAACTTATTTTGCTGGGTTTTCCAGCAATCGAAATTGCTGGAAATTTTTCTGAAAAGCCAGCGGGACAAAATCCAGCAAAATAAAATTTGCTGTGTAAACAAAAGCAACTCTACACTGAACTATGAAAATACACAAACTTGAGAATTCCCATCAAACCGAATGCAATTCCCTCCCTTCATATTTGGTTATAGATTACATAGCTCAAAACGAGGGCTCCTCTCTAAAGAGAACTCATCTATCAAAAATCGGATACCGTAGTAGAAGTCGAATCGTAGTCTATTACCTACATCAACTTAAATGGGAGAATTCTAAACCAGGAATGAAATTTTTCCTCAAAAAGAAGTTCTCCGCAAACAATTTGTGTTTTGGAAAAATCTAAAAAAATCAAAAATAGTAACTCAGATTCGGGAGATGCGAGTTCTCATGTTTCGGAAATATCGGTTTTTGTGTACTAGCAAGTGTCTCAGTGTCTTTTTTAATAATTAATAACTAAACTTTTTTTCAAAACACTACTTCCACTGTACCGAACCTCATTCTAAGATCACTAGAGACGCAAAAAATAATCGCGGGTAATTACTAGGTCAATCCGAACACCACAAATTCGTCACTGTCACCCTAAACGGTTCTGCCCGCCTAAGCACGATGGTCCCAGTAGCGTTATCCATCCGTCAGCACCGAGTCAAACTCTGCGAGCCGAAATGGTTCGTCCATGCGCTAGAACTTCTGCTCCCCTGTGTTTGAGTGCGCCTTTCTGCAATGTGTAACCTGCACCGCACCAGTTTTTGGTACGGTTTCTGAATTTGAAATCCGCCAATCGCCGAACAGTCAAACGGGGCACAGTGGGATCGGGATAACGTTTTTAGCTCAAGTTTTTTGACTCTGGTGGAAGGAAATTATGACCACAGTTGATTCTGCTGATATCACTGTGCCAAGTTGACTTGAGCAGCACCAAGCGAAGAAATAATTAAAACCCGTCCTCTCCCAAGAGATTTTCTTTTTAACCACATTTTCTCGCTACGATGGCCGGTTGACTGCACCGGGAACACATTTTCTATTTGATTAAAGACGACAATTTAAAGGTGCTTAATTAAAACGGATTTTCCGCGGTTCTCTGTGCCTGCTTCCATTTCGAGTTTCGATGCCGATGCCAGGCCAGTGGGTGGGTGGATGGATGAAGATCTTCGAGACTTCGGGGTGTGTTGTTTCATTTAGCGCGTGTAATGTTTAATTTGCTAATTATTTTAATTATTTATGTACAATTTGCACCCATTGGCGGGAAATATGAGTGCGCTTGAAGATTGGGCGCTGTAATGCGGTCTAAATTTACGGATTCGAGGACAGGATGTGCTTAGGCGTGTGGGATAAATGCCGGCAAATCGCGGGATCTCCATTTGGCAGTTAGATAACATCATCTCGCAAATTGCTGGTTGGTATTGCTCTTTCGATTTTTTGGAAAAGCTGCACACATGTCCCGATTCGTCAGATTGGTAACGATAATCCATAACAGAAAAATAGTAAGCGGTGCCGTTTTGACAAATCGCCAAGGTGTCTGGCACTGGATCATTCACGCGAGCTCTACACCGGTGGGCTGTTGGATGGTTGGGCAACCGTAACGCTTCACTTGGGCGAGCGTTTCTTCGTTTGACAGCTGTAGTAGCCGTTTCGACCCGATAAGCGTAACTTTTTCTCCTGGGTGGCAATTTCTCGGTAAGTGTTGTTATTTTAGTGTTCCCGCTTGTGTGCGGTTTCAAGTTGATTTTTGGCAAATATGATCACAAACCGGTTGCAGTTTCCCAACCGATCATTATCCAATCAAACGTGAAGGCCCCGTCAATCTCGGAGCGCGGTTTGCGTGCGGCTCTTCCGTTTGCAATTGGACCAATTAGCGACGGTTGAAGTCCTACGGTTGAGGCATCCAGTCAGTCGGAACATTTCGTTTATCTCTCGTTCTCTCTTCCTCTGTCAGTCGGTTTCGAGCACCATGTGACCGATATCTGATCCACTCGACTCCACATTCTGCCTGGGAGTAAACATGCTGTGACGGGAAGAGCTTCGGTTTCAAATTAAATTAATATAAATTATCCGACTTTCCGTTTTGCAGATTTGCTTACCTACTAGTGCGATGACGCTCGAACAAAACCGAACGACAATTGCACATATGTCATAATATTAATGAGCAAAATATCTCAATCTCGAGCCGCTCGCTACCGGCAACCGCAAGCACATGTTAATATGAACATACGTATGCAGATGAAGTGGTTCAATGTTTTTGCCCGCGCCCGGGAACGAACGGATTCGATTCGCTACGCAGCTGAGAGAAGATTGTCTCCATTCGTAGTCATCGTCGTCGTCATCTTCGTCACCCGTCACTTGGCTTGGGCGGTTCAAGCAGTTGCTAACGACAACGCATCTGGTTTGAATTGTTGTCTGTCTGTCTTCGCGCTGAGTGAGCTACCAACAAATGCAGTTATTATGGGATGTAAAGTGCACCAACAACAACAACAACAACAACAACGGTCTCATTAATTAGTAATTGGTTCGACGAGGGATCGTTATTTCTCCCATCTTGGGGCTGGGAATTTCCTCTCGTTGCCGGTTGTCCGGTGCTGGTTGATTTGAGCCCTCAGGCGACGATAAAGATGCAAATTTTCCCTTTTCGCTCTTGTTTGATAGACTGTCATCGAGGTTACGAGGTGATTGGTTCATTTTCCACACATCCTTTCACATCACACCATTTATTTTTTCATTAATTCATCAACAATAATGAACACTTAAACTGTTAAATGAAATAACAAGGATCGGATTATAACAGAAGTTATTTGAGAATTTGAATTGTCATTTGAAATGTTTTGAAATGAATGCCCTTGAAATTGAGACGTGAAATTAATTTGACCAATGATGCTAGTCGCCAATAGGATCTTTTTCAATTCTTCAATTTATTTTTATTTCAACCTACTTCACCTGACCTATACCTAATGGCTCGTGAAACTCAGCCAATCGTCGATCATTACCCTCAAGTACTTAATCGCACGCATGGAGCTGCAATCGTCCCTGTTTTGGCTGATACCATGTTATTGATCAGCACCATATCGGTCTTGTGGTTAGCCAGACGCAAGCTCTTGGAGCGCATCCAACTTTCCACTTGCTCGATCGCTACACTTCCTCTGTTGATGAGCCCGATGCCAGGAGAACCACGACGTCGGCGAATTCCTCTAGTCTCACCGTTGGGAGTCTCAGCAGTTCGACGTAGACGATGTTCCACAATTCCTTGGGGAAACCCTGCCGAGACACTCATTGTTTCTAGTCCCTCGCTGATCATATACTGCAGTTGGCGTTTACAGATGTAATACTCCACCAGTCTACAGATATATGCCGGAAACCTCATATGAATCACTGCCGCTTCCACACATTAGGGAAGACCTCCTCATCCACGTACTGTTGCAGTGATGACCATAACATTTCAGGGTGTTCCAAGATCGCGGCCTTCACTGCCAAGTTCGGGATGTCATCCAGACTCGGAAGTCTGCGAAATCAGCTACTCCACGCTCGTATCCTAGTCATTTGGAACTATCGGCCACCTGATTCTTCGTGCTGTGGGAACACACCCCCACTCCACGTATTGGCCATGACAATCCCGTAAGCGTCGCTCCTGGGGTTGTCGTTGGCGTCCTCGCAGAGTTGCCTGAAACATGCCATTTTACTCGCCTTAATTGCCCTGCAGAGGACAAACCTCGCACTTGCGTAGGGCATCCTACGCTCCTCTCTCACTGACTGGGTCCTCGTCCTCTGCATGTATCGCCTAACCCGTAGATAAATATGGCACAGGTCCGCAATTTCCATCGTCCACTAGTAGACGGGTTGTCGAGTGACTTTGTACCCTCATCAGGTTATCCGCGGACAGGTTTTCCAAGTTCCGCTCCCACTTTAACACTTCGACGAAGACATTCCGGTCGAATTGTGTTGTCTTCCAGAGGCGTGGTAGGTCCTTGTATCGCCCACATGCTCCAGGTCTATGTTCAGCATTGCCAGGGTTTCTAGTAGAAGTTGACCCCTGGGGTTTGTAAGGCGACTACCCCATTCTACGGCCCACGCATTAAAGTCCTCGCCGGTTAAAGTGGGGTTTCTACCCCTAAGACACTCAAAGACTCTATACATCATAGAGCCGAACCTCTCCAGGGACGCACCAGGGACGCAGCTACTGATGAAAATCCCGTTAACTTTGGCTATTGCGAAATTCTTCCTCGGAATTTGGAGCGTTTTTGACCCCACTTTTTGTGGTTATTTCGTCCAGGTTTTTTTTTATCCTGATGGTAAACGTGGTGCTCGCTCAGGGCACGGATTTCCGCAGTCTCTTCGGGGCTCCAGGTCTGGTCTCCCCTTGATTCCCTCTTTTCCTCTTGCCTCTTTTTCTCTTCATCGATCTGCATGAAGACGCTCATCTTCTTCATCCAAATGGCTTTCGCCAGTAGAGGTCTTCACGTGTCTTCCTCAGGCCTTCCGTTGCCGTCAGGAGGCTCACCATTGCTCTTTTCGCCGTGACAAAAAGTGTCATCACGTTTGCGAGTTTTTCCCGGATTTCTTGGTGAATGTAAGACTTCTTCCTAACAGATTTCACCAGGTTCTGAACGCCCGCCATTGCCACTGCTAGTTTAGCAGGAGCCTCAGGGTCTTGGAGCTTCGGGGAACTTAGGAGTTCCTCGACTGCCTGCTGGACCTCGACTAAGGGGTCTTCCATCTCTTCGGCTTCTACCGGCGTCGTCACCGGCTCGGCAGATTGCCTAACCGGCAAGCGCCTTAGCCAGCTCCTGCCAAACGGATTAGGACAATTGATGAGTCTAGGGCACTTTCATTAATCTTTGAGTTGTTCGATCCACCGTGAAATTTTGAATCTGACATTAGTGTTACAAAATTTAGCATTGTTTTTCACATTTGTGTATAGATATTTTACAACTAACTTGTACTAAAATTTTGGAAGTCCCCACCTATGTATAAGTAGATAAACAATATAGCAAATGGACTTCTGACACAACACACTAACAGTAACTGGTCAATCCGGCCTCTGGCTCTGCCCATTCTCGGCACTTACACTGACTACTCCGGGCTTCTTTAAGTGGCTACTTGCTTCTCCGGGCCTGAGCTTTGGTTAGTGGGAAAATAGCTCGAACCAAAGAACAAATTTGATCCGACCCTACGGAAAATCCTCTTCGGTTCCGACATAGCCGACGGTTTTGGGGCGTATTGCTAGCTGTTACTATAAGCTACCTTAGATGTATTGTCGATGAAACCCCAATCCGGAGTTTACGTCAATATCAGCGCCAGCGACTTTCGCTGGCGGCATTTCATGTTGATCAGACATCTATCAAACATGTGCAAAATCTCGGAACCAGTACAACAAAAAGTGTTGCCGATTGCCGACGTGGTTGCTGAATTGATATGATATTTTTTTATCTTCGCTGGTCTCAGTTAAGATTCTCGTGTTTCATTCCAGCAGTTACCGGAATAGGGTTGGACAAGATACCGTCGTGCAGGACCTTTCTCGAAAATTCCTCGTACTTACTGGGCTTCGATGAGATGTACTAGTTTCTTCGGCATTTCTCCTCGTCTAAGAGCAGCCCAGACGTTTTCATCGTTCAGTCGGTGCAATTCTTTTCCGAAATTAACGAACACCAGCAAAAGAGAGTCCTAGAATTCGTTTATTAGCCTCAGTTTTATTCGTAGCGTCGATATTCTCCTGGATCCTGTTTAGGAACACTTTGCAAAGTACTTTGAGCGTTGTACAGATCAACGTTATGACACGCCAGGTACAACGCTGTGTCATGATTCCTTCTTTGGAACCGTCACAAGAATACCCTGAATCCACGACTGGAAATTTCTTAGTCTGCCAGATGTCACCAAACAGGCGAAGCAACATTCGTGCCGATAAGGCAGGGTCGTCTTTGAGCAACTCAGCAGGGATGTCATCGATCCCAGACACGTTATTGAACTTTATGTATTTGATTGCCACTTCCATCTCGGCTGAGGCCTGGATCCTTACGAGACCCCAACACAGCAGTAAAACGGTCCAATTTGGCTGAGCAATCCGACGCCCGAATCCTCTTCACTTGTAAAATTCCCTATTTTATATGATTGAGTAGATTTAGTCAACAGTTTATTCTTCCCCCCATAACGTTCTTTAAACGACTCGAGCGTGCATTAAAATTGAACACAAATTAGCTTTTTCCCAGCTTGTCAAACAAGCAGCTGATTTCTCATTGTTTTCAAGTTTTTAGGCAACTTCTGGTCCGCTGAATAACAATAAAATTAAGCATGTTCAATGACCGCGCAGTATCTAAATGTGTTTGGCGCCAAAATCAAATGCAAATTAATTTTTTCAGGTAAATATGTGTAAGCGTTGCTAGTCTCAGCGATTTTGTTTGTAGTTTGTAGTTTTATATGCAGTGAGCACTTTGGGGGTTGAACTATTCCTCTGGAAGGCGAAAACTTCCACGAAAAGCACGCAGCCATGACCACTGATTCCTTCACTCACGAAGAGGCAAAAGAGGCGAATGGAAATAGAAGAATTGGAATTTGAACGAGGCAAAAAAGGCGCGAGACGAGAACAACCTGCTGTCCAAAGCCCGTGATATGAACGGCATTCGTCATTTAAAAATTGAACGTTGGCGAAAGAACTCCGAAAGAAATTGGAATAGTGTGATAAGTTTGAAGTTTTGAAGTCACATATTCGGACAGCAGGTAAAAGTTCGCCATTTTGCTCTCGCCGTCGACATCATCTGATCTGGTCGCTACCCTAGTGCGCTGCCAGCTACATCGCCGCGTCGATGCTATTGGACCGAGTTTCACCTCACCGAACCCAAGGTCGGACCAACCCGAGGACCAGTACCAGGGGGTAGCAGTAATAAGGTTGGATAACCATTATTGTCGTTCATGTTTTGTTCAAAGTGGTGGAATTAAAGCTTGGATTGTGCCCCCCAATAAATTTAACTTTAAGCTAGAAGGTGGAGTTCTTCTACCTCCGAATATTCCCTGCATTTTGCTTTTATCAGTAAGCTTGCCGATCCTAGGGATTGTTTAGGGAATCTCTGGGACGCCTGCCGACAGACTAGTGGCTGGTCTTACACTTTGGCGCCCAACGTGGGGCCAGGTACGCCACAACCTACCGTGTGACTGTTCGCTTCTACAACAACCCAGTGCCTGGTTCAGCACCCCAGGGCGAGCCAGGTACAAAACTCACCGTAAGATCGCTACGCCTCTCTAGAGTCGTTTCACTGAGGACGCCATCAACAAATAGCCGCGTCGGTGCTAGGCTCCGACCTCTTCAAACCCGAGGTTGAACAGCAACGAGGATTGGATGCAGGTGGTAGCAGCAACAGGTCAGATACAACCTTATTTTATTTAGTGAATTGGTGGGCAAAAAAACCAAGCTTGGATTGTTCAAAAGCTTGGATTGTGTTAACCAAGAAGGTGGAGGTGTTTCTTCCACCGGAAATTCTTTGCATTTTGCATTTTATTCAGTAAGCTCGCCGACCCTAGGGAATGTATAGGGAATCTCTGGGGCGCCTGCCGACTGACTAGCGGCTAGTCTTACATATGAGCTTCTATATATTCATCTTTGAAACTAACAAAAAAAGTAAAATTCATCCTGAAAACGAATATTTCGAAAAATTATTGAACAAATCTAATCTTCACAGTTTAAAATAAAAATCAACTGTGATGTTAAGATTTTTCAAAACAAAAAACTTCAACAAAGCGGACCAACGTCTGTCTCAGGAAATACCTGATTAGCCGAAAAGTGTTCAATGAAAAACCATGATTGCACGAACCACGTTAAGCGTGAGAAATGTCACGTAAGTTTCCTAAAATAAAAAGAAGATAGAGAAGGCTGTCCGAGCTAAGATCTGACCAACGGAACAACCTTGTTGGTGAAGTTTTGGCACCAGAGAGGAAAGTGCTTGACCGTGCGGAAAACAACGTAGCCGAGGGCAGGTAGGTGATAAATTTTCCACGTGACCCTAGAAGCTTTTCCTCGAGGAAAAACGGCCAGCAGAATTAAGTAGCAGGCATCCGCCCGGAAAAGTGGTCCATTCGGCGGTGCTCCATCACCGGTTGATCTGTTGGAAGAATCGACTGTGGCAGAAGCGGCGATCGTGGTACAGTTGAAAACTCCAACATCGCGGGCCATGAAAGCAGACCATCAACGATTCTGTTCAAAACGATTAGGAATTAGGGCATCGGCATATTGTAGTGGACATGCTGGACTACTTGACATCACCATTAGCAGAATCAACTGTGGCGTAAGACGTTTCAACATCGAGATCAACTGTGGCTTTGGAGATGTTCTTTCGCCGATAGCAGTAGCAGCGATGGCATTCGTAGTGGATTCGGCCGGCAGATTTTTTTTTTTTTGAACCCAACGGCAGTCTTCGAGGGCAACATCAGAAGGATTTGCTATTACTGATCAAGCGATGAAGACGGAGTAAATGGAATTACGATACCCATAGTTCGTGTACGAAAGCGAGCCAGGACGATACACTGTAAGTCTATAAAAATGTAAACGTTCATTGAAATGTGGTGACAATCGAGGGAGAACTCTCTATAATTGCCAAGTTTTGAAATAGCAAACCTATGTATATTCGGATTTTTTTCATTTTGTGGCACATAAGACCGAATATCATTCTTAACACAGGTTGTCTCCGCTATAATCACTGGCCGTTATAAGCAGAACTTTATTAGGTAACAAAGCAATAGCCGTCAGTTCTATCATCGTTTTAAAAAAGTCAGGGGATGGAATCTCCTACGGCGCATATCGATATCATGTGAGAAATTTATTTGTAACTACATTAGAATTTGTTATCTTATGTTTTTATTTGCAATCCATAGTTTTTTTTTCAGACCAATTACATTGAGGTGTATCAACTAACACGCGAATGCACACTGTAAAATGGAGCCATATTATGATCCAAGATATTCATCGACCACCAACAGCGACCCGACTTCGCCTGGAATCGTTCATAATGAGCCATTATCATTTCAGAAGACCTAATCAATTACGGATAATCCTCAAGATAGTTCCCTCCCCGGAGTTTTTATCGTTGGCACAGACACACACATGCTCTTTTGGTCAATCACGTGGCCTGGCAAAACTCGAAGAGACGAGCTAGTAAATATGGCGTCTAGGGTTCCCTCCACAAGTCAGCCAAAATGCTCGCTCCAGGAACACCGGACAGCTTCATCAGCATAGAGAAGACCTATAATTTCCATTCGTCACACCATAAATATGTCCGTCGAGCGTCGTTGGCATCGTCATCATCATTGAAGAGAAGGCCCCACACGTGACGTCGCGTCGCCTCGAAGCGTCAGAAAAGTGAGCCTGGTCTGGCTCAATGAAATGGGACTTTGTGTGTGTGTGTCTGTGGGGTTCGTTCGGGTGATGAGAAATCATAATGATGATGATAGGGCTCTTAATCGCCGGCTGTGAATCGTTCCCGGGGAAGAAATTGTGGATATTTGTTTCTGAAATGGTCTCCCGGGCGACGACCAAGTTTGTTTACACTAATCACAGGAGATGGGGCGAGTCACGGCAGTTTGATTTTTTCTGCTCTTAACCACATCCCGACTTTTGGTTCAGTGGCTAGCTGGGGCCTTCCTAATCTGACACCCGGACCCGGCAGCGGCTCCGATTTGATCTGAAGATCGACGCTAAGATGGAGGTTTTCCTGCTTTAGCATCCACCCGAAGGCGTGCGGTAGGGAACTGAGAAATATAATGTTGATAAATAATAATGGATCGATTAAAGTAAATGGGATTAAAATGCTTGGATCTAGCAGGGTGGGATTTTGATTGTCTGGCCTCGGTCGCGAATGGGATGGATCCCTAAATAGGCTTCATTTGGAGATGCTTTCGTCAATTAGTTTGATACGGAAATCGCCGGGCATAACTTAGCATTTAGTAACGCCTCCGTTTGGCAGCTAAATCGAAATATCATGGAAGGTTCCATCTACTTATGTAGAAACGGGCAGCCATTTTCTTTATCGATGAGCATACAAACCAGGATCGAGATCTAAAGCTCTAATGAAACAACATCAGGCCCGTACGAAAGATTTGCCAATGGGGTGCACACTTATAAAGCGATACTTATAATTTGCTCGAACAATGAAAAATAGAATCCGATTTTCTAATCGGATTCTATTTTTCATTGTTCGAGCAAATTATAAGTATCGCTTTATAAGTGTGCACCCCACGTTTTTTAAAAGGAAATTTCAAATAAACTAAATCTACTATACCCTAAACAGATTCAAAAACTTCTATCATCCAAATAAATATTAAAATTTTCAAAAGAAAAAGTAAGAGAATAACAGATCAAAGTAATCCGTGCTTCGGACATGACGCAAAATTTTTGCGCTCCGCGTTTTCGCAAATTTCATAAATTTTAATTTAAATAGGCGGAAATTTTGAATTGGACTGACATCTTTCAACAATAATAACGCTCACATACAGAAGTTCAATAAATTGTGCTATTTAAGTGAAAAAAAATGTGTCAAATGAGTTTCATGTTGAAAGTTTTGCTGTAATTTAGGCTAGCGTTTGGCAAGGTGGAGCGGCACGCGTTTGTTTCTCTCCGTTCGTGAAAATTTTCTTAAGGATCGGATTTTTTTTAAATGGATCCGAAAGAACATTTCCAAATAGTGATCGGTTTATTGATTTAGTGGTGTTTTGTGATTTTGATCCAGAAGAAGACAAGTTTGGAGTTTTGACTGTTGGCAAAATTAAAATTATTTCGTGTGAAAGATGAAGAGGGGCTCGCACTGCGCCCTCCGGACCGACACAGGATTCAAAATACCTAAGTGTAAATTTTAAGATGGGGGCCACGATTACCTGCATTTTGAGCTAAGTATTTTGTTTGATCCTTAATTACTTTATACCATACATTTTATTTATTGCCGCAACAACAAAAAAAAAAAAAGATATCGAAGAAAGCTTTAATGTATCGACATAATTCAATCATAATTCATTTATTTAAGCGTTTGTTTGCTGCAACATCATGAAAAATTACTATATTGAACCATTTACAATCTCACCATAAATATCTCTATGTTTACGCATTCTAGTTAAAGTTATTCTACTATTTATTAATGTATTAGGTTCTCCATCTGTTTTTAGTAATTTTTTTTCGAGTGGTCAATTCGATTCATGACAGCTTAGGGCTGGATGTAAACGGGACCTTTTAAATAAATTCTATCTTCAAAGGCTCCGACTTGTAGCAGCAAGTAAAAGATCTCAATCTGTGGAGTGTGCAAAAAGATTGCAAATTGTTTGGACTTTACGTCATGATTTTCTCAATCTGCTGTTTCATTACTTAGAACAAACATTAAAATTTTAGGGAACGATCAGAAAATCAAAACATTGCAACATATACTCTTATTCATCGATCGATAAATCTCGTAATTATTCAAACATTCTGTATAACGGTAAATTATTGATTTTCATAAGGAGATCGGGACATAAGTTCAGTTTAGGTAGCTCAAGTCATCAATGAATACTGATCGCCCATTCTTCGAATCAATTTTTCAATAGTCCGAAAAGCTAAGCTTAGCTTATTTTGAATGAAACTCGAAGATTTTTCGAAAAATTTCGTGAACATTACCATTTTTTTTTTATAAATATACAACAACAAAGTCTGGACATTCAGTTTTATGAGGCTGAGTTCTAGGGAAAAATTTTTCTGATCATTAACCCCTCATACTATCCACAGAGTGGACGGAAAGAAACGAAGGCAAAATAGCTGATCTACAGAAATCTAAATGTAATATTCTATATTATTATTATTATTGCGGTGAGTATAATGTTGGTAAGTATCGTCATTTCCTAATTGCTTAACAGCATTTAATGTATCAATGTTCCATATATACTTTCCCAAATGACATAAATTCATATTTAGGTCTTTTCATATTCAAAATATTATATGAAGCGTTTGGTAGGGATCTCCACGCTTCATTCCTTCCCTGTATCCTGTATCTTTCGCGGTTTTCATCTTATGGTTGGCCTGGCCGTAGTAATATCTGCAATGCATAGGAATATGTAACAGATAATACGCTG
Source organism: Uranotaenia lowii (assembly GCF_029784155.1). Lineage (NCBI taxonomy): Eukaryota > Metazoa > Arthropoda > Insecta > Diptera > Culicidae > Uranotaenia > Uranotaenia lowii. The sequence continues at coordinate 189,202,384 of NC_073691.1, read as the reverse complement.
AAAAGAAAAATGAAAGACGCAAGTCTTCCATTTTCCAGGATGCCTACACGTTTTGGCCATGTTGATGTAAGAAGAAGAAGAAGAAGAAAGAAAAAGTAAGAGAATAACATTTTGCGCTTCAAATCTTATTCTCGAAAACTCGATCTAAATTTAAGATTTTAGTTCCAAATAAGAGTTTTACAAAACTGTAATATTTATCAATAATGTTAAACAATACACCGAGCAAAAATTAAATTCAACGCAGATTTTTTTTATGATTCTTTATTAGCAAATATTTTTTCAAAATCAATTCCATAACTTAAATTGTATACCTAGATGGCTGTTTTTTCAATAAAATTCAGAATTTTAATCACTTATAACTAATCATTCTTCCACGGCCAGAACTTATGTCCGATTCCGGATAATAATAAAAGATTATTATGATTCTTTTTGTCATTGTTCATGTTTCCTTTTATGTTAACATAATTTTTTTAAAATAATAGAAATCATAAAATGGCCAGGCCCACCGTGGAGCAGAGAACGCAGAGAAGAAACGTGGACCACCAGTACCATATGTTTCAAATGGGTGGTTTCGTTGGAAGCAAGGTTAGTAAAATGCCCTTTGATGAACAAACCATGTGAAGTAACTTAACCAATCACTAGGACTAGGACAATTCTTCAGCGGCTGGAAATGATTTATTTGGTACACAGAAATCACAAAACCTACACAGTAAACGAAAATTACCGAGTTCGGTAATTTTTTTGTCCGAAATCTCAACATTTGTAAATCGTTAAACTGTTCGGTAATTTTTTCAGTAAAAAATAAACGAACATCGGTAAATCGATTCTTCATTTACCGATGTTCGTTTATTTTTTTACCGAAAAAAATACCGAACAGTTAAACGATTTACACATGTTAGGATTTCGGTAAAAAAATTACCGAACTCGGTAATTTTCGTTTACTGTGTAAGGATTGATTCATTTTAAAGAATTTGATAAACATAAGGATTTTTGAAATCTTAGCTTTATTTTTTAACTGTTTTGGATTTCAGAGTACAATAATTTTTGATCATTGACCAAGGATAAAGCGCCTTTACTCGCTTTTGAAAACAGAAAAGAGAAACGGAAAATATTAGTAAACCAAATACCCTTCGAGGGAATTGTCAAACTATGAAAAGCGCATTGATCGTATTCAAAACTCGATACCGAATTGAAAGATATGATTTTACCCAAATATAGTTTATAAGATTAAACTTATTAAAAAAAAGCATAACGGATTTTTTAAAATCCCGTTCATTGAAAAAACACTTCATTGCACGAGTAAAAAATATGAAGTATACTCTATGAAATATACTCTATAATTGCGCAGCTTGTCTTCATTAAGCGTTGGCTGTTTGAAATACGTAAGGTCTGGTGAACGAAATGTTTGTCTCGAACACATGCATTATACTTATCTAGGTACTCCGGCTGGCTTGATAAATAAAACTGCTTGAAATACAGTTCATTTTTTCATTCCCATACTTCAAGAAACGTTAAAATCTAATCCTACGTGGATTCATCACAGCAATCCAGAAAATAGAGGTCTTTGGCAAGCGAATAGAATCGGGGAAAATCACTTAGTGTGTGGAGAAAACGGAAAAAAACACTTCCAGCTTCACAATAAATCAATTTTCGACTACACTTTCTATTCTTAGTATAATGTCCTTCCTGTATGAACTCTTGCACTTTCCCAAAGGACTGTTTTCAACGAATTTTCTTTTTGGCCAACTATTGGCGGACTTTTAGAAAGAAACAGCGACGGATCTGGGAGTAATTCACTAGCCTCGATGGCTCATAATGACCAAAACAACAGCTTACCCACGCTTGAGGAATAATTCGTAGCAATGAAAGAAAATACCGCACAGATCACAAACATTCTTCCTCGAGTTAATATCACTTTACACTTATAAACTCAAATTCACAATTCCACGTATGAACCATAAATTTTTAATTATTTTTCCGGGACGCGAAAAAAATCACGTGCGATGTCATCCGGTCATCGCCTACTCCTTCAATAAAATTCAGATTTATTATGAAAAAAACTAGATAAACTCAAATTTCAACTTGAAATTTTCTGAATTTCAGCTGAATTTGTTGATAAACAGACTTTGATTAAAAATAATTTTAAATTTTCTAATGAAATTAATCATCAACATTTTAAATCGCGGTCATTTAAAGCTCTATTGGCTAATTGGCTGAATCTGACTCCGAATTTTAAGTATAAATTCTGGTTCTAAATTCTGAACCTGAATTCAAAATTCGAATTTCTAATCTGTATCCTTATCCAAGATCAACATACCAAGCTTGAGAATAGAAGTGAAATTTGTTTTAGAACCCTCAATTATGAATCTGTAATCCATATTTGAAGGTTTTGGGTTCAATCTAAATTTTATATTTCCAATTTCAAATTTATTTTTTATCAAATTTGTGAATCTGAATTAAAATATGAATTACGAATGAGGATGCTAAGTTAAAAATTCTGATTCGAAAGTTTGAAGCTTTGTTACGTTTGATTTTTGCATAACAATTACGTTGAAAAACTTCTAATCTGAGTAAGAACATAAATTTAAGATGGTTTCTTAAATCAAGAATCCTGAAGAGGGTGCTGAATCTGAAATACAAAAACAGAAACACAATTTTGATTTTAAAAATATTGAACCAGAACCTCCCAAATGAATTTAATCTCATTAAATTTTTAATATTCAAAACTGAACTACTGTCAACAAGTGAGAAATTTTTTTTTTATTTTAACTCTGAACCTGGGATAAGTTTTTAAGGTTTTATAATCAGTTCTGAGTCAAGATTGTAACTTATAAATAACCTTACTGGATAATCAAAATGTCCTTGAAAATTTAAATTTCTGAGTGTAGAGTAGAAAACTGCGCTTGCTGGATCCTCATGTATGAGGGGAGGGGGGGGGAGGGTGTTTAACCCCAAAACACCCTCCTCCATTCCTAAGGACATGATCAATGGTAATACAAAATACAAAAAAAGAGCCGAACATTTCCCTTAGTGTTAAGCAGAATAGCAATAATTTGATTACCTGTAAACTTGATGACTAAAGTTTATCCAAAACAAACTTTGAATAATGAGATATCGTTATTTGATATTTTTACTTTCCCCAAACTGCAATGAACTTTCGAAATGCTAAATAATAACTTTTAATATTGAATAAAGATTTTTGGAATTGTTAATCTAGGAAAAAGCTTCGAAAACATATCGAAATGGAAATAAGTTTTCGAAAATGTTTTTGGATATTGACCATTCGATAATCTCACGGATCAGGTTTCTTATTCAAATGTTGATTTATTTTAAATTAAGTCTTTAAAAATGTAATTTAAAAATTTATAAATGATTTTATTAAAACTCTAGCTGACCCGGTGCGCTTCGAATACCTTTTATTTAAAAATATTGATGTTGAAATTATCAGTTTTAAGAACTACTTTATAAAAAAAAATCTGCATAAAACATCAACAAATTTTCAAAAACATTCACTTATTTTTAAATAAGAAATAGTTTTTTTTAAGAATATCTCGTTTCGGATTTATTTTTCGTTTCATGTTCAAAACTTAAATTTCCGCATCAATTTTATGAATCCTGGGGATTATTTTCAACTTACATAACTACGATAGTTCTTGTATTTTCCCCAGAAAGTGTTTTTTTGATTGAAAGAATTTCGCAGTTATTTATTTTTGTAGGGTGAATGCTACAAATGAACCTTCAAATTTCTATCTGCAGTGTTTGTGAAAGGTCAGAAAGTAAGGAAAACAGGTAGGTGCTTCAATTCAATCATCTCATTAAATATAAACTTTTTCCAACCCTTTTAAGAGTGGGAGCTGTTTAAGAATTCAATGAGTAATCTCTTTATTATAAGGTTGGCGGAATTTTTTCAGCACGAACCCGCAAAATCATTAAAGCAAATTTTGTCAAAACCCAGAAATTACACAACGCAAATCAAGATAAAAAAAAGGTGAAAATATTTTTTTAATCACCAGTTTTAAATCGTATTTCAGGCTTTCAAAAAACTTTTCATGATAATTTTTCAACTTGCTCAAAAAATTTGGAATTGGACATATAAAACTTTTACTTTTACAACACATTTTTTTGTTTTGGAAAATAATGTGAAAAAATCTGGGCAAATCCTGGTTTTTGTCAATGAAATCCGGACAACCGGACCGGACCGGACTTTTGTCAAATTTAGTATGAAAAATCCGGGCAAACCCGGATAAAACCAGGCAACCTGGCAACCTCACTTTATCAAATTTGGCTTGTACACCCGACTTCAACATTATTTAGAAAACGTTCTAGTTGAATACATGTTAAAACTTAGAAAAATTTACTACGAGAATCCTCTTTACAAAAAATAGGGAAGATTTACCAACAAAATTAATATTTATTTAAATCAATCAAACTTGTCGACCAATAAAAACAATCATCTCATCATGTAAATAGTGTTCAGTGGTCTCAATTTGAAGCAAATCCATTCAAAAATATTCGATTTGTACAAAATTTTATTTTGGTTCGTATGAGAGCCTTCTTTTATTTAAAAATCATCTTATTACATCAAAATTAGAATTTAGGTATACCGAATTTGTTCAGAATCAGTTAACATTTGTTCCAGTTCTATCATATTTTACTACAAGTTTGAGTGGGAGTTTCAAATTATCTTTTAAATTTCCATTGATGGAAATTAAAACCTTAATTCCATTTTTGTATTATTTTGACAAAAATATGAATTAATTCGAGCAAATTTCAGATTATTTTTGCATCGATAGAAAATTTTGACAAGACAAAAGCAACCAGATGCTTGTCTAAGAGGCCTTAGATCTCATACATGAGATTTAAAATCTGAGACATGAAATCTGAGGCCTGGGGCGTGAGACCAAACTCCTGAGACATGAGACTTGAGACATGAGATATTAGTTAAACTTTAAACATGTTGCATGGGAATTATGACCTGAGATATGTCACATAACATTACACGTGAGACCAGATAAGTGTGAAGGGAGACGTGAGTCGTAAGAAACTTTTTTTTTAACTTTTCGACAAAAAAAATGAGTACTTTTTTACATAAGTTTCAGTCGTAGAAAAATTTTGAGCAGGAACCAAAAAACAATCAATAAAACTTTTGTTTTAGAGATTAAGGCATGCTCAGTTTGATGAAATTTGTAAACTTGTTCAGCGCAAAACTTTCTTGAAGACTTAAAATTGATCATTCTAGAAAGAAACAATATTTGTAACCTGTTCAGTGTTCACTGGTCGGTAATTTAGTCAGACCAATTTCACTTTTCAGCGTTTTTTAAAATTTTTTTTTCTGTTTTCCAGCCTTATATATCAGGCATTCTTTCTTCCTTAGCTTTCATGTCACAAGTCACAAGTATCAGGTCTCATGTACCAGGTCAGGCCAATTTTTCATGTCTTATGTTTCTGATCTCAAATCTCAGATCTGAAGTCTCTAGTCTCAAATCTAATGTGTTCTCATGTCTCATGTCTTATTTCTCAAATCTAAAATTTTATGTCTTATGTCTCAGGTCGATCCTTTTAAGCTTTGAAAAATTCGAGCTATTTTCCAGCTGTCAACTAAGTCATGTCTACAAGCAGTTGACGTTCTCATATCCAATCAACTTAGCACGTTTTGGGATAACGAATTCGATGCAACTTACACCTGCCCACATCGAAATGAGCTGTATCAACCCGAGGTGTGTTCAATTCTGAGGAAAGGAAATTTAAAATTTTAACGGTTGGTTGTGTTGCAAAAAAAAAACCTAGAAACTAATGGAGAAAAATATTCACTAGAAAAAAGCCACCAGGACGAAACAAACCGAAGTCTATCATCGGGAGCCCCCGGAACGAATCGGTGGCTGAACCGAAAAAAGCGAACCACCTTCTTCCCACAACATCATTGATGAACTGGCTGTCCCTTTTCCGAAATCAACCGAACCGAACTGAGCTGAAAAGAAGTGTCTCGTTCGAGGTCTTTTCTTCAACGAAGTCAATTACATATTCATTCATTAGCGACGGTTGTCCGGGAGTGAATAGATGCCTTCAGTCCACATTCGGATTGACAGAATTGATTGCCTCTTGAAATGCTGTTTTAGTTAGCTTCAGTTCTCCAGTTGGAAGCAAGCAGCTTGACAGTTTCGATGACGTTCAGAAACAACAGAAAAAAAAGAACAGATTGCAATACTTGTGTGTATTGTAAATTGTGATCGTTTGGCGATCACAACGATCACTGACGTTTAAGGAAATGCTGCTGTTTGTTTTACTTCTTAATATTGACAATTTTGTCAATTTTGGCAATTTTATCAATTTTGACAATTTTGGCAATTTTGTCAATTTTGACAATTTTGACAATTTCGACAATTTTGACAATTTTGACAATTTCGACAATTTTGACAATTTTGACAATTTTGACAATTTTGACAATTTTGACAATTTTGACAATTTTGACAATTTTGACAATTTTGACAATTTTGACAATTTTGACAATTTTGACAATTTTGACAATTTTGACAATTTTGACAATTTTGACAATTTTGACAATTTTGACAATTTTGACAATTTTGACAATTTTGACAATTTTGACAATTTTGACAATTTTGACAATTTTGACAATTTTGACGATTTTGACAATTTTGACAATTTTGACAATTTTGACAATTTTGACAATTTTGACAATTTTAACAATTTTGACAATTTTGACAATTTTGACAATTTTGGCAATTTTGACAATTTTGACAATTTTGACAATTTTGACAATTTTGACAATTTTGACAAATTTGACAATTTTGACAATTTTGACAATTTTGACAATTTTGACAATTTTGACAATTTTGACAATTTTGACAATTTTGACAATTTTGACAATTTTGACAATTTTGACAATTTTGACAATTTTGACAATTTTGACAATTTTGACAATTTTGACAATTTTGACAATTTTGACAATTTTGACAATTTTGACAATTTTGACAATTTTGACAATTTTGACAATTTTGACAATTTTGACAATTTTGACAATTTTGACAATTTTGACAATTTTGACAATTTTGACAATTTTGACAATTTTGACAATTTTGACAATTTTGACAATTTTGACAATTTTGACAATTTTGACAATTTTGGCAATTTTGACAATTTTGACAATTTTGACAATTTTGACAATTTTGACAATTTTGACAATTTTGACAATTTTGACAATTTTGACAATTTTGACAATTTTGACAATTTTGACAATTTTGACAATTTTGACAATTTTGACAATTTTGACAATTTTGACAATTTTGACAATTTTGACAATTTTGACAATTATGACAATTTTGACAATTTTGACAATTTTGACAATTTTGACCATTTTGACAATTTTGACAATTTTTGATTTTTTTTTAGATATTTTTTCAATTTTTATTTATTTTGTTTAATCTTATAACTTTTAAGATTTTTCAGGTTTTTTTGAACACTTTTTTTCATGATACAGCTGGCTTGAGAAAATATCCTTCAGCTGTCGCCAGAAATCTGACACGACTACCATTTGTGTATTCCTGTCTCGTTGTCATCAACTTTTTTGATGCTAGAATGCTGAATCATAATTGTGAGGTTACTGATACCACGTAATTCGTCATACGAGAAAATCTTGCTCTAGTTTTAAGCCGTGACGGTAATTTTGGCACACTGCTCGAAAAGAAAATCCCTGTTACTAGTCGCGTTGCAATTAATTATCCCTACCGGACCGAACCATTACTTTTCATTCGTTCATTAAACCTCATTAGAGATGCACTAAACTCCTACCTTCATTCGTACAATGCTATGTGTTATACCTACCATCAAAATGAAAACCGAATGCATGGCAAGAATCCAAGTACCACATCACTTCAACAAACGAAAATAGCTCTCATTGGATTACCACTTTGTGGCAAGGAAAGGGAACGATTCAAAAAAAAAACCTGGGGGAAATTAATGACAAGGAAAAATCTCTCTCCCTCAAAAATGTATTAATTACGCTGTAAACTCGTCACCAAATTGTAGAATCTCACTAAAGCCCGAAGCTGCCATTAGGATTCATCTTCCTGTGCGCCTGAGTAAACATTTTACACGCAAAATCTGAACCGCTAATAAATTATAGCTACTGGCGAACAATTTGCGAATGTTGTTCATGGTCATTTTGAGATCGAGGTGGAAGTGAGGAAGGAAACCGCGTGAGATGGGTAGACAATCTGCTTCTAATGATTTTAATTACTTTCGAGATGCGCCGGCGAAAAAGAGGCACACACAAAGAATACGAAAAAAAAATAAAAAATTGACAAATTTGATCAAATGGATAAAATTGACAAAATCGACAAAATTGACAAAATTGACTAAACTGAAAAAAATGACAAAATTGACAAATGGGCAAAATTGACAAAATTGACAAAATTGATAAAAATAAAAAAAATGACAAAAATGACAAAAATGACAAAAATGACAAAAATGACAAAAATGACAAAAATGACAAAAATGACAAAAATGACAAAAATGACAAAAATGACAAAAATGACAAAAATGACAAAAATGACAAAAATGACAAAAATGACAAAAATGACAAAAATGACAAAAATGACAAAAATGACAAAAATGACAAAAATGACAAAAATGACAAAAATGACAAAAATGACAAAAATGACAAAAATGACAAAAATGACAAAAATGACAAAAATGACAAAAATGACAAAAATGACAAAAATGACAAAAATGACAAAAATGACAAAAATGACAAAAATGACAAAAATGACAAAAATGACAAAAATGACAAAAATGACAAAAATGACAAAAATGACAAAAATGACAAAAATGACAAAAATGACAAAAATGACAAAAATGACAAAAATGACAAAAATGACAAAAATGACAAAAATGACAAAAATGACAAAAATGACAAAAATGACAAAAATGACAAAAATGACAAAAATGACAAAAATGACAAAAATGACAAAAATGACAAAAATGACAAAAATGACAAAAATGACAAAAATGACAAAAATGACAAAAATGACAAAAATGACAAAAATGACAAAAATGACAAAAATGACAAAAATGACAAAAATGACAAAAATGACAAAAATGACAAAAATGACAAAAATGACAAAAATGACAAAAATGACAAAAATGACAAAAATGACAAAAATGACAAAAATGACAAAAATGACAAAAATGACAAAAATGACAAAAATGACAAAAATGACAAAAATGACAAAAATGACAAAAATGACAAAAATGACAAAAATGACAAAAATGACAAAAATGACAAAAATGACAAAAATGACAAAAATGACAAAAATGACAAAAATGACAAAAATGACAAAAATGACAAAAATGACAAAAATGACAAAAATGACAAAAAATGACAAAAATGACAAAAATGACAAAAATGACAAAAATGACAAAAATGACAAAAATGACAAAAATGACAAAAATGACAAAAATGACAAAAATGACAAAAATGACAAAAATGACAAAAATGACAAAAATGACAAAAATGACAAAAATGACAAAAATGACAAAAATGACAAAAATGACAAAAATGACAAAAATGACAAAAATGACAAAAATGACAAAAATGACAAAAATGACAAAAATGACAAAAATGACAAAAATGACAAAAATGACAAAAATGACAAAAATGACAAAAATGACAAAAATGACAAAAATGACAAAAATGACAAAAATGACAAAAATGACAAAAATGACAAAAATGACAAAAATGACAAAAATGACAAAAATGACAAAAATGACAAAAATGACAAAAATGACAAAAATGACAAAAATGACAAAAATGACAAAAATGACAAAAATGACAAAAATGACAAAAATGACAAAAATGACAAAAATGACAAAAATGACAAAAATGACAAAAATGACAAAAATGACAAAAATGACAAAAATGACAAAAATGACAAAAATGACAAAAATGACAAAAATGACAAAAATGACAAAAATGACAAAAATGACAAAAATGACAAAAATGACAAAAATGACAAAAATGACAAAAATGACAAAAATGACAAAAATGACAAAAATGACAAAAATGACAAAAATGACAAAAATGACAAAAATGACAAAAATGACAAAAATGACAAAAATGACAAAAATGACAAAAATGACAAAAATGACAAAAATGACAAAAATTACAAAAATTTTAAAAATGATAAGAATGGCAGAAATGGCAAAAGAAAAACAGATCGTCTTATTTTGTTCTCATGAGCCGATGAGACAGTTCCAATTTTGCTCTGATATGTTTCGGAGTTTGAGTTGTGTGTTTTCAAAATGCTTTCAATTCTTGCAAAACTTGAGAAACATGCCTTAAACTCGTTATAGACTGGTCCGGTTCCTATTTGATTTTTGAGAAATATGAGTCTCACGAAACTCTATGATTTGTTCTTATTCTATTACTTTTCATTTTCTCCATAATAATCTAGAACTGGAAATCTTGGATTTGTTTATGCAAATTTGTGCAATAGTCTTAGGATAAAATAAGTTTATTTTTGAAAGACTATCAAATGATACACTCATAAATTAGGCTCTATTTCAACAACGACCTTCCTTATAGGTGGAATTATCGGCATAAGATTCTATGCCAGACCGGCATTAACAAGCTTTCGCATCGCTTGATAAAACCTCCAATATTCCCTAGCTTATGGAATCAATCATCTTCACTTCATGTATAGTGAAAATTAGAATGAATAAGCACACTTTTAGATCATCTAGGACTCCTTAAACAATTTACTATATGAACTTTGATCGAAAAGTTGATGCGCACTACAAATAACTTGGTAAAGTATATCCCGAAACGAATATTTTGCGAACAGCTTCGTAGGGTTAAACTTGAATGCCGGATTAATTCCAAACTCATTTTTACAGTAACAAAAAGGATAGCGATGGCTGACTTGACAAACTTACCCGCTTAGCTCGGTACATGGCCGTTGATTTCAATGCAGATTACAATGGCCTCTAGTACATACTTACATGTACGTACGCAACCTGTATAAATTTGTAGAAAGGTGGCGCAGATCATCATGAAAACACAAACAAAGCCTACGTCACTACTGACGGTGTGAATATTTCCTAGGTAACAGCAGTTGGCGGATTGTTATGAAAATTTTCAACAGTCTCAAAATCTGTGCCTTTACTGGTCAAAATTCTTCGTGTTTTTTGATCGTTAGTTAATCGGTTCGCTATAAGTGATTGAAGAAAAATGTGCAGTCAGCCTTAAGCAGTCACTTTAACCAGAAAAAAGATCAACGGATACGATACTAAAGTGAATTTCCTGAATGAGAACTGTGTTCTAACGGTCACAACTAGACAATATGCTTTCAGTTTTTTTACCGACGTCCCGTATTTTTGTACACCGGCAGATTCCGACTCGGAGCTGAGTTTTTTTTCTTCAAAGGCTGCTTTCATATTAAACATATTAAAATTCATAATTGTATTTTGATTTGTAGTTTTATCCCATTCCTTGTCTGGTACCGGATAATGAAGTCGAACATTGCCGAACAGTTAGTGTACCCACGCAAAACGACTTCGCAACCAGCACTGGTACTTCCGGTGGAAAATTGAATAGGAATGGACGTTCTGATTGGATTATCGAAACCTGCAAGGACCGCCGACATTTATGCCAACCGAGGTATTCGTTCAGAGGGAGTATCTGGAAGCTGATGAAGAGAATATCTCGAAGTATCCGTGGATCTACGTTAGAAAATCCGGTCTGGTCCGGTTCTGACCAGCTCAGCCGAACCGAATTCATCAAAATCTATAGATCGTGTACCAGCTCCGGCAGGCACTCGACAGAGAAGATGTTGGAGAGTAAGCTTCCAAAGTACAGCCTATCGCTCTAAGCCTACATCGAAAGTTCAATTGCTAATTCAGCTGAGTTTTGCCACGAAGGAACAAGTTGGTGTTTGAACAAAATGTGATGAAATGTATATTTTGTACATATTGTGAAAATTAATAAAAGTTCAACAGTAGTTTTTCTTATTTAAGATTATAACCATTCTTCCCACGGCCCTGATATGATTTCTAAATCAATTGAATACTTGAATATAAATAAAAATGAAACAATTTGTGATGATTGAAGTTAACTATAACTGAAGACATAATGAAGCGTTAAGATGACTGTTCTTGGTAATATACTAAACTTTTTTCCGTTAAAGTCTTCTAACAGATTTCAAAGGCAAGTCATCAGAAAGCAAATCAATCGTTAATTTAGGCTTTAGATATTATAGTTCGATACTTACTATTTACTTTTTCAATTGGCGTTCTATGAACCTAAGTAAACTGTTTATAGAAAAGTGTTCTCATACATAAGTTTTTACAGTTCTTTAAAGACACAGTCATAGTCTTAATGTGAGGATTTGTGTACTGTGTATGTTGTACTATGAATGATTTTTCGGATTTAAAAATTTGTTTTTAAGTAATTTCTATTTCTTCACTTTATTCAATAACTGTTTGTGAACCTTATCAACTGACATCGTTTAGCTTTGACCATATTATTTTTCCCGATAAATGTTCCGATACCGACACCATTCCTTTCCGAGAGCAGGAAATAAATTGTTGCCTTTAGATCAGGCATGTCAAACTGGGGGTTCGCGGGCCGCATGCGGCCCGCGGCCTCTTTTAATGCGGCCCGCGTAGCCCCGTCTTAAATTGTCACAAAAAACACCACTGATTTTTATGTAAAATATTACTACAAAAAAACTAAAGCCCAATGTACCGATTTAACTGATTTTGGCTGCGGCCCTCTACGTCATAGAAAATTTTTAATGCGGCCCGCACACCTAAACGAGTTTGACATGCCTGCTTTAGATCGATTAAATCATTGGAAGCCAACCTAGAAACGAATTGCGTGCACCATGCACGAAGAGTGTCATAAAAAATCCCCGGAAATTTCAAAGTTTTCCTCCTTTTTTCATATCTCCTACAGGGGAGGATTTTCTCAGCCAAAATTGCATCCATCACATTTACCTCCGGTCAAAGATGGCTGCATTGCCCTAGAAAGGATCAGGCTGGACCCTGTAAAACGTGCAAAATTAAAACATAAATTTTCAGTTTCAAAATTATACATGAACCGTTCACGTACCTGATACTAACAGTCTGAAAGATCTACATCGGATTTCGGTGTACTAAATTAAGGTCTGCCTCGATCTGGGAAGTTGTGGCTACGCGCACACTGATACTGTCCTACACCCATAGAAGAGGTTGCAAAAATCCAATGCCTATTTAGCAAATCTCTGTGCCGATAATGCGCTGAAATGTGCACTGTGCCGAAGACGGTATGTTTGAAAAACCGTAACTGGCATAAGGACCCGGCTTCCAACCAAAATGATGACCACTACATTCAAGCGAAACAAGAAAAACATTTTATGGGATTTCCCTTCCTATTGGATAATTCATCCCAGAAACAAGAAAATAAGAATAATAACCACAGCGCTGTAGTGAGAATCGAACTCACATCACCAGTTGTATCGTCTTGCCAGTCCGACATTCTAACCAGTGTACTATTCGAGCTTCATGCAGGACGAGGTATATTTGTCATACGCTTTCTGTTACCGATCAATCACAAAAAAAACGTACAACGGCGGCTTCCCGGCGTTTTGCCTCCTTTCAATGCATTCCTTTGTCTTAAGATGGAAACGGGAAAGGGAACGGGAGTGAAGGAACGGGAAACCCATTGAATGAGAACTGTGCTTTGTTTACTGCCTGCTATTACATACACACGCTACATATACACAGCTGCTAAAGCCGGGCAGCTTGGCCGGTGTTGTTTGCCAATGAATTGAAGGAATGTTTTTGTTGTTGCTTTTGCTACATACACACGCACAGCTTAGCCGTGTTTGCCGGTAGATTGAATTAGAAGGATGTTTTTTTTGTTGCTTTTGCTACATTCACACGCACAGTGCTCGGTTCGCTGGCTGCCTGGTGTTGGCCGGTATTTATTTCCATCCTTCTTCGGCTTGTGATGCGATGGGGAGGGACGCGAAAACGTTTTTATTTTGTTTCATTCAGACATACGCAATTCGGTTGCGCTGGGAGGCTAATGCCGGTGGGCGCAAATCGAATCAGTGCCGGTCGCGTTATCTTCTTGTACCAATGATGCTATGAAATTGACTACACGCCATTGGCACAGAGGCTGAATTTTGGGTGTAGCGTAAAAAGGGGATGCTGATAATCGTAAGTTGACATTTCGTCCCCGTGCGATGGTTTCGTTGGCAATAGCACTTCTACCGAGAGCGAAAGTTTCGTTCCCAAATATGATGGATCCATGGTATAGTTTCAGCGACCCGCACCAAATAAAGTTTGAAGTTTCGAAACCGAATCGAATGTGAAAAGATCGTTTTCCCAGTTTGTTTGTTTTGTTACCAAAATAACAAGCAGCCGACTTCGTTGATTTTTCGCGTCGGTAGTGACGTCACCTTTTGCCATGGTTACAATGTTTACGAGAAAAAAACATTACCACTACGATTGCATAGTGCCTATCTCACCACCTCTGTATGTACCTCATTGGTACGTACGTACCTACATGTCAAGTACCAATAATTTTTGCAACAAACAATCCACACACTTGGCTGGTTCACGATTCTGTTTTTCGTTTTTTTTTTGCAATGGCGATCCTCGTCCACTCGGTTCTGAGCCATGAAGAGCCGACTTTTCATCAAATAAAAAAAAGCTCTTGTTTTAAAAACTCAAAACGGCACGAAACGCCCTGTTGTAGGAGCAAGAGATCGAAGACAAATTGCGAAAGCAAACGAATGAAGAAAAATAACAGCAACGAACAACTAAGAAAAAAAAAATGGCAAGAACATCGTCCGGGAACGGACTAAATGCTATTTATCATGTTAGATTACCCGCTACTAATTGCACATTGTTTACATCAGTTTTAATTAATTGGCTAAATTGCGCATGCAAATCAACCAACCAGAGGCAGCAGCAAGCAACAGCAGGGCAAACTATACACATTGCCAGAAGCCATTCTTCTTCCCTGCTCGGGCGACTCTTCGACGAAATCGAGGGGCTGTCGAGTTACCTCTCTTTCTCTTACATGGAGTCGCTTACAACACACAAACACAACCAACAGAAAAGGAAACTTCCGCTCGCTCCTCAAGCACACTTCCCTCTTTTTGGGTGCTCCGCCACTGGCGCTGCCGCAAGGGGTTATTTAGTTAGTTTCAATCTCAGATTAGAACAACGATTAAAAACCAGCAATCGAGTCCACAACAGCAAAAAAAAGCATTCTCGTAGACCGTAGATTCCACTCTAAATTCATTTATAATTAACTACCAACACATAGAAAAACACAAAGTATCACTTTCAGGATGTGACGGATCATAAATTCTCCACTGTTTATATTTTGATGGGGCGCTTGTTTCGAAGCGTGTGGATTGGCATTTATGGAAGAGAGCGAGAGAGAGACTAAGACCTCGGATACAACGACGGAAGTGGATGATCGTATCCCGGGCTTACGTTGAAGGGTTTTTTCCGGATCACGTTTTGCTGAATATTTTCTCACAGATCTCAACTTTTTGCCGAATTTTCGGGAGTGACGTTCCAGGAAAACTCACAATCTTCGTACGTGTGGGAACTTTTGGCTGTTCTACTGGGTTTTTTTTAATCACTTTGTGGGATCTCAGGAATTTTGTAGAAAGATGCAAACAGATTCTTTCCGTTATTGAAAATGATCATCAAAGATTGCAACTACGCAGAAACAAAGTTAATGCGAGTCACGTGACATGACTTGCCAAACATCTTCTCGTAGAGCTCTGATTCCGCACGCTGGGCCACATTAAACTTGGAGAGAACTTGGATAATGATTATTTTTCAAGCATGGTCGAAAAAGTAAAAATGGGTCGAAACCAAAAGGAAATATTTGTTTTTCAATATGAATTGACTTGAATTTCATTCAATAAATCGAAATTCCATGAGTTTAATATTAAATTTTATGTATAATAGTTATTAAAATTGCTCAACTGGCACTACTTTGTTGCTTTAGCGGAAGAAAGTTCAGCCGGCGTAAGGAATGATGGCGTCGGTCACTGCTACGGATGTTCAGCTTTCCACTCTGCTGTGATTTTAGTGCCAGTTTTTCTTTAAAGCATATTTATGGAACCTCCTGATGATGCGAATGTAGGAGTTCCGGAACATTCTGTAACTTTTTTCCATGATTATTAAACTCGGAACAATCAACACAGATCTCCTAAATGGTGTACTTACCCAAAGACGTGAAGGCAGCTGTTATAATATCGGCGGAATTGCTGCGCCTTCCGACCCTAGATAACCCATGGTTGCTTCACAACTCTCGGCTGAAAATTGAATTTATAAGAGAGTGACGTTGATGATCAATCTGAACACCATTTCTTTTAATTGAATGAACAGGTATTATCAGGACAGTTTGTATAACAAGTAATTCAGGTGATTTTTAAAAATTAGGTCCAACGGGGAACCACAAAGAAAACAAACACTTTCAAACATGGCTCCTGTTTTTTCAGTCATTTTTTTTTTGTTGAATTTCAACCATTATCAAAATTTTCTTCATAAACTCGGAAAATGGTTGAAATTAAACAATTCATAACGTTTGAAAAATAACAATTTTAGCAGATCTACTAAAAATACCATAAAAAGAATGAAAAATAATCATTTATGGTAAAATAAAAATATGAGCGTGCGTAATCCGTACCATGTTGAATCTAGTATGGTGGTCTCACTTTGGCAAAAAGTATATGAGAGTTGGATGGTTGATGGTGGGCGAAACGCAGCAGAAATTTTACAGCATCATTTCTTTGTTTCCGGAAGTCGAATTTAAATACAATAAAATAAAACAAACTAAAACTCAATTTGGTTTTAAAACATTTGATCTTTGGTCTACGATAAGCTTGTGCACAGACGTACATAGACTTTTTTCCAAATTTCTCTAATTTTTGATCTCTAAAACCTGGCATTCCTGGACCCCCTTTTTCGTCAACACTTCAGCCAGCTGTCAATTTTTTTTTTCAATATGGCTGAATGTGCGATTTGGCTTGTGAGATAACCATACTAGATTCATCATGATCCGTACTACCATTTTCTTGGAAACTGGGCTGGGACAGATTGGTGCAGCCGGGAGAACGAAGTGTGCCTCTTTTCCAGTGAATGCTAAACATTCTGACATTTAAAATATTATTTTTACCGGAATTTAAAAAATCCTTGTGCCTCATAGATCTCATTATTGTTTTTGAGACTTCGTTCTGGATCATAAAGCCAAGATCAATATTGCAATACATAAAGTTGATTGATCACTCTGGGAAATCCAGATGGGGTTTAGAGAGGCGGTCAGTAGTTCTACATTTTTCCCGTTTTCGCATATTAAGTTTTTTCGAATTACATAATTTTGAAGAGAAAAAAACTATGTTGGATTGATGTAAACATCGAATCGAAATTCATGTTCCCAAGACATGTTGACAGACCTGCAATACAGTATGATCCATAAAAAATACTAAAATTTGTCATCGAGGATCGAAAACACTTTTCTTGACATTGACATGATTTAAATTTCTTTTTATCATTCAGGCATGTAGATAAACATATTGAGAAACATAAACTCGGTGTGTCCTCTTTCTTTCTCAACGACTGTCTCTAGACGAGCTCTGAATCAGGATATATTTAAGCCTTTTTATTTATTTATATTTTATAATTTTGGTTCAAAACACATCCATGATATTTGGCAGAATTGTTAAGTTTACAGTTTACATGAGTTAATTTGAATTTTTAGGTTTGTATGGGAATATTGAATATTTTGTACTGAAAAATCAACATCTATTTTGTTTCTTCTGTGGAAACGAGCTGTTTATGGTTTTTATGCCAATTCATAAATTCTTTGAAGAACATTTTTCGCTGAACAACTTTCTCGAAAACCGTTACTTCTTATCTTATTAGTTATTAGCTGTTCAAGGGTGTGACTTTTCACATTGAAAACAATAAATTCAATTGACATCACTGTGTGTGCTTCCCGAAGTAATACATAAAAAGTACACTGAATTCAAAATCACACTTTAAATGCACTTGAAGATTCACTTTAAAGTAAGAATTTAAGTGACTGGCACTTCAATTCTACTGGACGTTCAATAACTTCTCCGCTCACTTGACCGATCACATAAAATTCAAATGAATCAACAAATAGCGCATGTCAACAATGTTGCGATTGAATATGTTTATTGTGGTTTGGAAGGGAAACTTAAACAAGTTGTGTTTGTACTAGTAGACGCAGAAAACGAGTTATTTATTAAAATTAAATCAATTGTATACTTCCAGAGCTCGATGTCGTATGCTCGATATCGTTTAGCATTGCATTGATGTTGGTTGTTTGTTATTGAAAGTAAATTGCGATGAATAAACCTTAACCATAATATTAAATTATAAAACACTTTTTAAAAAAAACAAGCTCTACAGACACTGTTCTATTATATTTTTTGGGAATTTTCAAGCGTATTAAAAATAAAAGTAAGAAACACAAATCAAGTGAATACTCGAAATTTTTTTATTATTATTATTTGCAGAAAACAGCTAAAAAAGTCTTGGTTGACTGGAAAACGAATGATTTTTTTTTTCAAGTAGGAACATTTATTTGGAGCCAATTAATTGATTAAAAAAACTGTTATTTTTCCATTTTTATTGCATTCCTAAATTGGTTTGAATCGCAAAGTTGATTGATAATTGAAATGCCGATATTCCACCGGGAAATTCTCTTTACTAAAAAATATAAACGATCTGAGCATACATTTAAAATTCATTTTGCTGCTAACTTGAAATTCACTTCGCCGCTCACTTGAAATACACTTGACGGTCATTTAAAATTTACATGAATTGACAAATGACCAAAATTCACTCCTATCATCACTTACATTTCAAGTGAATTTTTTTTTTAATGTTCGGCACTGTTTACGTCAATTGTCAGTTGAAGGTTAGGGCTAATACACCCTGAAAAAAAATCCTTAAAATTCATCAAAAACAACCCAAAACAGACAGCAACAAATTTTCGCATTTTTTATGTATCGTATCGTAGTTTTTTAGTTTTTTTAAGCAATTGAGTAAGTTGAATTGAGGTGATGGGAGGAATAAAGATGGATGCTGAGAAACCAGCAGCACCACATGAGCTGGTGGTGACCAAAGTAAGCGAGGAGAGGAGAGATTTGTTTTTGTTTTTCTTGATTAAACGATTACTTGTGAGCTGAACAGAAGGCCGTTTAAATCTGTAATGGCACTTCAAAGTTTCAATAAGAACTTAAACTTTGGGCTGAATAAAACGAATTTCAGCACATCGAATATGCTGATTAAGCTGTGTTTGACCTTTTTAACGAAACTTTTGGTATCTTGGGATGTTTCAAACCAATACAACTCCGCAGAAGCAACTGAAAGGTTTGAAACCATTTCATAGGTATCATAAACTGTCGAATAAAATCTAAAAAAGAGGTGTTTTATCCTTCTTAAGAAAATATGTTTTTTTTAATAAAACAGAACTCCATAGTCCACAACACAAAATGTTAGTTCAATCGGATTTTGTATTGGTACGACAATTATCAAATTTAAGAAAAACAAGAACTGGGATAGTTTATAATAAGTGGAACTTCAATATCGCATGGTATAAATTTAAAAAAAAAACTAATAGCTTTTCTAAGCTAGGTATTAAGGGCTGAGGGTTAAGTTGGTTATAAGTCTTCAATCGGATTTCTGTCAGAGATTTAAAGCGACTTTCAGAATCTGAATCGAAGTATAATTTAAGAAAACCTTAAAATTAATGATAACTTACAAAACCAATTTTTATGTGTTTGTTCGAGCAAATATTCCTTTTTGCTAAAAAACAATAACATAAGAGGGTGATGCTGAAATCTTTAAATTTATCAAATAAATCAATAATCCTATGTAATGCTTCGTCTTTGGTGGCAACACTTAGGTATCTCATGAAAAACTACAGCGTGATCGCGATTAAGCCAAACGACCGAGCGGAACGGATTGTTGACAAATATGAGCACTAACAGAGGCACATGTACACAGAGAAAAAAAAAAAACCCCAAACCGGTACTTGGGGGCAGTAACAAAGTAAGTAGATTTTCCGTTTTCCGGAACCGCGTTGGACCTCCCCGATGGCATGCCGAATCGAAGCTTGGCCAATTATCCCGGCACCTGACCGTCGTCAGTCAGCAGCAGAGCCGAATCAATCAATCTCGGCGCTCCCCGGCGTCAATCAGTGTACCAATGTGTGGATTGGCTTAGCTTTTTTCTTGGGGCTTATTATTTGAGCGAGTGAGAAGAAAAGGTAGGTGAATAACGAAGAAAACTCCGGAGACGCGGGAAACGATATAACGACAGCTAGAGCGCCAATCCCCTGCTATCTCTCACTGACGTTTAAATATGTCTATCGGGGGAGATGTGCGGGGTGAGATGATTGCCACTAACGGTCATTTTTAAGAGTAGGTATGTGACTGAGGTGAGTTCCGGCAATTGTCCCAGACAAACCCTTGACAACAAAGCGCGGAGGAGATTTGAAAAAAGCCGAAGGATTGCGAACAAACGTACAACAAAAGGTCTATTTTGAAAGGTGATGAAGCTTACACGTCGTAGCTACTCGACCTATTATGCTCTTTCTCTCCGCAGTAGTGCAGGTGTGTCGGATGGACTAGAAAAGAGGCTGGCGCGGTCCATAACAATGGCGATCCTACACAGAAAAGGTGAGAAAACAACAATCGAAAGGAGAGAAAAGGT